>NW_027666028.1:0-24511 GCF_963924005.1 Protomyctophum bolini | reverse complement strand
GGGTTGGGCGTACTGATAGGGTTGGGCGTACTGATAGGGTTGGGCGTACTGATAGGGTTGGGCGTACTGATAGGGTTGGGCGTACTGATAGGGTTGGGCGTACTGATAGGGTTGGGCGTACTGATAGGGTTGGGCGTACTGATAGGGTTGGGCGTACTGATAGGGTTGGGCGTACTGATAGGGTTGGGCGTACTGATAGGGTTGGGCGTACTGATAGGGTTGGGCGTACTGATAGGGTTGGGCGTACTGATAGGGTTGGGCGTACTGATAGGGTTGGGCGTACTGATAGGGTTGGGCGTACTGATAGGGTTGGGCGTACTGATAGGGTTGGGCGTACTGATAGGGTTGGGCGTACTGATAGGGTTGGGCGTACTGATAGGGTTGGGCGTACTGATAGGGTTGGGCGTACTGATAGGGTTGGGCGTACTGATAGGGTTGGGCGTACTGATAGGGTTGGGCGTACTGATAGGGTTGGGCGTACTGATAGGGTTGGGCGTACTGATAGGGTTGGGCGTACTGATAGGGTTGGGCGTACTGATAGGGTTGGGCGTACTGATAGGGTTGGGCGTACTGATAGGGTTGGGCGTACTGATAGGGTTGGGCGTACTGATAGGGTTGGGCGTACTGATAGGGTTGGGCGTACTGATAGGGTTGGGCGTACTGATAGGGTTGGGCGTACTGATAGGGTTGGGCGTACTGATAGGGTTGGGCGTACTGATAGGGTTGGGCGTACTGATAGGGTTGGGCGTACTGATAGGGTTGGGCGTACTGATAGGGTTGGGCGTACTGATAGGGTTGGGCGTACTGATAGGGTTGGGCGTACTGATAGGGTTGGGCGTACTGATAGGGTTGGGCGTACTGATAGGGTTGGGCGTACTGATAGGGTTGGGCGTACTGATAGGGTTGGGCGTACTGATAGGGTTGGGCGTACTGATAGGGTTGGGCGTACTGATAGGGTTGGGCGTACTGATAGGGTTGGGCGTACTGATAGGGTTGGGCGTACTGATAGGGTTGGGCGTACTGATAGGGTTGGGCGTACTGATAGGGTTGGGCGTACTGATAGGGTTGGGCGTACTGATAGGGTTGGGCGTACTGATAGGGTTGGGCGTACTGATAGGGTTGGGCGTACTGATAGGGTTGGGCGTACTGATAGGGTTGGGCGTACTGATAGGGTTGGGCGTACTGATAGGGTTGGGCGTACTGATAGGGTTGGGCGTACTGATAGGGTTGGGCGTACTGATAGGGTTGGGCGTACTGATAGGGTTGGGCGTACTGATAGGGTTGGGCGTACTGATAGGGTTGGGCGTACTGATAGGGTTGGGCGTACTGATAGGGTTGGGCGTACTGATAGGGTTGGGCGTACTGATAGGGTTGGGCGTACTGATAGGGTTGGGCGTACTGATAGGGTTGGGCGTACTGATAGGGTTGGGCGTACTGATAGGGTTGGGCGTACTGATAGGGTTGGGCGTACTGATAGGGTTGGGCGTACTGATAGGGTTGGGCGTACTGATAGGGTTGGGCGTACTGATAGGGTTGGGCGTACTGATAGGGTTGGGCGTACTGATAGGGTTGGGCGTACTGATAGGGTTGGGCGTACTGATAGGGTTGGGCGTACTGATAGGGTTGGGCGTACTGATAGGGTTGGGCGTACTGATAGGGTTGGGCGTACTGATAGGGTTGGGCGTACTGATAGGGTTGGGCGTACTGATAGGGTTGGGCGTACTGATAGGGTTGGGCGTACTGATAGGGTTGGGCGTACTGATAGGGTTGGGCGTACTGATAGGGTTGGGCGTACTGATAGGGTTGGGCGTACTGATAGGGTTGGGCGTACTGATAGGGTTGGGCGTACTGATAGGGTTGGGCGTACTGATAGGGTTGGGCGTACTGATAGGGTTGGGCGTACTGATAGGGTTGGGCGTACTGATAGGGTTGGGCGTACTGATAGGGTTGGGCGTACTGATAGGGTTGGGCGTACTGATAGGGTTGGGCGTACTGATAGGGTTGGGCGTACTGATAGGGTTGGGCGTACTGATAGGGTTGGGCGTACTGATAGGGTTGGGCGTACTGATAGGGTTGGGCGTACTGATAGGGTTGGGCGTACTGATAGGGTTGGGCGTACTGATAGGGTTGGGCGTACTGATAGGGTTGGGCGTACTGATAGGGTTGGGCGTACTGATAGGGTTGGGCGTACTGATAGGGTTGGGCGTACTGATAGGGTTGGGCGTACTGATAGGGTTGGGCGTACTGATAGGGTTGGGCGTACTGATAGGGTTGGGCGTACTGATAGGGTTGGGCGTACTGATAGGGTTGGGCGTACTGATAGGGTTGGGCGTACTGATAGGGTTGGGCGTACTGATAGGGTTGGGCGTACTGATAGGGTTGGGCGTACTGATAGGGTTGGGCGTACTGATAGGGTTGGGCGTACTGATAGGGTTGGGCGTACTGATAGGGTTGGGCGTACTGATAGGGTTGGGCGTACTGATAGGGTTGGGCGTACTGATAGGGTTGGGCGTACTGATAGGGTTGGGCGTACTGATAGGGTTGGGCGTACTGATAGGGTTGGGCGTACTGATAGGGTTGGGCGTACTGATAGGGTTGGGCGTACTGATAGGGTTGGGCGTACTGATAGGGTTGGGCGTACTGATAGGGTTGGGCGTACTGATAGGGTTGGGCGTACTGATAGGGTTGGGCGTACTGATAGGGTTGGGCGTACTGATAGGGTTGGGCGTACTGATAGGGTTGGGCGTACTGATAGGGTTGGGCGTACTGATAGGGTTGGGCGTACTGATAGGGTTGGGCGTACTGATAGGGTTGGGCGTACTGATAGGGTTGGGCGTACTGATAGGGTTGGGCGTACTGATAGGGTTGGGCGTACTGATAGGGTTGGGCGTACTGATAGGGTTGGGCGTACTGATAGGGTTGGGCGTACTGATAGGGTTGGGCGTACTGATAGGGTTGGGCGTACTGATAGGGTTGGGCGTACTGATAGGGTTGGGCGTACTGATAGGGTTGGGCGTACTGATAGGGTTGGGCGTACTGATAGGGTTGGGCGTACTGATAGGGTTGGGCGTACTGATAGGGTTGGGCGTACTGATAGGGTTGGGCGTACTGATAGGGTTGGGCGTACTGATAGGGTTGGGCGTACTGATAGGGTTGGGCGTACTGATAGGGTTGGGCGTACTGATAGGGTTGGGCGTACTGATAGGGTTGGGCGTACTGATAGGGTTGGGCGTACTGATAGGGTTGGGCGTACTGATAGGGTTGGGCGTACTGATAGGGTTGGGCGTACTGATAGGGTTGGGCGTACTGATAGGGTTGGGCGTACTGATAGGGTTGGGCGTACTGATAGGGTTGGGCGTACTGATAGGGTTGGGCGTACTGATAGGGTTGGGCGTACTGATAGGGTTGGGCGTACTGATAGGGTTGGGCGTACTGATAGGGTTGGGCGTACTGATAGGGTTGGGCGTACTGATAGGGTTGGGCGTACTGATAGGGTTGGGCGTACTGATAGGGTTGGGCGTACTGATAGGGTTGGGCGTACTGATAGGGTTGGGCGTACTGATAGGGTTGGGCGTACTGATAGGGTTGGGCGTACTGATAGGGTTGGGCGTACTGATAGGGTTGGGCGTACTGATAGGGTTGGGCGTACTGATAGGGTTGGGCGTACTGATAGGGTTGGGCGTACTGATAGGGTTGGGCGTACTGATAGGGTTGGGCGTACTGATAGGGTTGGGCGTACTGATAGGGTTGGGCGTACTGATAGGGTTGGGCGTACTGATAGGGTTGGGCGTACTGATAGGGTTGGGCGTACTGATAGGGTTGGGCGTACTGATAGGGTTGGGCGTACTGATAGGGTTGGGCGTACTGATAGGGTTGGGCGTACTGATAGGGTTGGGCGTACTGATAGGGTTGGGCGTACTGATAGGGTTGGGCGTACTGATAGGGTTGGGCGTACTGATAGGGTTGGGCGTACTGATAGGGTTGGGCGTACTGATAGGGTTGGGCGTACTGATAGGGTTGGGCGTACTGATAGGGTTGGGCGTACTGATAGGGTTGGGCGTACTGATAGGGTTGGGCGTACTGATAGGGTTGGGCGTACTGATAGGGTTGGGCGTACTGATAGGGTTGGGCGTACTGATAGGGTTGGGCGTACTGATAGGGTTGGGCGTACTGATAGGGTTGGGCGTACTGATAGGGTTGGGCGTACTGATAGGGTTGGGCGTACTGATAGGGTTGGGCGTACTGATAGGGTTGGGCGTACTGATAGGGTTGGGCGTACTGATAGGGTTGGGCGTACTGATAGGGTTGGGCGTACTGATAGGGTTGGGCGTACTGATAGGGTTGGGCGTACTGATAGGGTTGGGCGTACTGATAGGGTTGGGCGTACTGATAGGGTTGGGCGTACTGATAGGGTTGGGCGTACTGATAGGGTTGGGCGTACTGATAGGGTTGGGCGTACTGATAGGGTTGGGCGTACTGATAGGGTTGGGCGTACTGATAGGGTTGGGCGTACTGATAGGGTTGGGCGTACTGATAGGGTTGGGCGTACTGATAGGGTTGGGCGTACTGATAGGGTTGGGCGTACTGATAGGGTTGGGCGTACTGATAGGGTTGGGCGTACTGATAGGGTTGGGCGTACTGATAGGGTTGGGCGTACTGATAGGGTTGGGCGTACTGATAGGGTTGGGCGTACTGATAGGGTTGGGCGTACTGATAGGGTTGGGCGTACTGATAGGGTTGGGCGTACTGATAGGGTTGGGCGTACTGATAGGGTTGGGCGTACTGATAGGGTTGGGCGTACTGATAGGGTTGGGCGTACTGATAGGGTTGGGCGTACTGATAGGGTTGGGCGTACTGATAGGGTTGGGCGTACTGATAGGGTTGGGCGTACTGATAGGGTTGGGCGTACTGATAGGGTTGGGCGTACTGATAGGGTTGGGCGTACTGATAGGGTTGGGCGTACTGATAGGGTTGGGCGTACTGATAGGGTTGGGCGTACTGATAGGGTTGGGCGTACTGATAGGGTTGGGCGTACTGATAGGGTTGGGCGTACTGATAGGGTTGGGCGTACTGATAGGGTTGGGCGTACTGATAGGGTTGGGCGTACTGATAGGGTTGGGCGTACTGATAGGGTTGGGCGTACTGATAGGGTTGGGCGTACTGATAGGGTTGGGCGTACTGATAGGGTTGGGCGTACTGATAGGGTTGGGCGTACTGATAGGGTTGGGCGTACTGATAGGGTTGGGCGTACTGATAGGGTTGGGCGTACTGATAGGGTTGGGCGTACTGATAGGGTTGGGCGTACTGATAGGGTTGGGCGTACTGATAGGGTTGGGCGTACTGATAGGGTTGGGCGTACTGATAGGGTTGGGCGTACTGATAGGGTTGGGCGTACTGATAGGGTTGGGCGTACTGATAGGGTTGGGCGTACTGATAGGGTTGGGCGTACTGATAGGGTTGGGCGTACTGATAGGGTTGGGCGTACTGATAGGGTTGGGCGTACTGATAGGGTTGGGCGTACTGATAGGGTTGGGCGTACTGATAGGGTTGGGCGTACTGATAGGGTTGGGCGTACTGATAGGGTTGGGCGTACTGATAGGGTTGGGCGTACTGATAGGGTTGGGCGTACTGATAGGGTTGGGCGTACTGATAGGGTTGGGCGTACTGATAGGGTTGGGCGTACTGATAGGGTTGGGCGTACTGATAGGGTTGGGCGTACTGATAGGGTTGGGCGTACTGATAGGGTTGGGCGTACGGTTAGGGTTGGGCGTACGGTTAGGGTTGGGGTTAGGGTTAGGGTTGGGGTTAGGGTTAGGGTTAGGGTTAGGGTTAGGGTTAGGGTTAGGGTTAGGGTTAGGGTTAGGGTTAGGGTTAGGGTTAGGGTTAGGGTTAGGGTTAGGGTTAGGGTTAGGGTTAGGGTTAGGGTTAGGGTTAGGGTTGGGGTTAGGGTTAGGGTTAGGGTTAGGGGTTAGGGTTGGGGTTAGGGGTTAGGGTTGGGGTTAGGGTTAGGGTTAGGGTTAGGGTTGGGGTTGGGGTTAGGGTTAGGGTTAGGGTTAGGGTTAGGGTTAGGGTTAGGGTTAGGGTTAGGGTTAGGGTTAGGGTTAGGGTTAGGGTTAGGGTTAGGGTTAGGGTTAGGGTTAGGGTTAGGGTTAGGGTTAGGGTTAGGGTTAGGGTTAGGCAATGGGGGTTCGCAAGATTACCGGTAATCTTACCGATAAGACCCAGGAGCCTCTGAACGTCCAGGACACAAGTATGAGACATCTAAAATTCCGTAATGGCGACCCGATTCGGAATCTGTTGTCCTCATTGATTTCTGAGCTTCCTAGCGGCAACAGCGCCACCATTTGTCTGCCATTAAAATTGCACAAAAAAATTCAAAAAAAAAAAAACTTTTGCCTACGTACTAAGTAGGCCACTGCGAATCTTTTTCCCTCTTGAGAGTTTTGTCTAAAATGTCCAGAAGGGGGCGCAACAGCGAACCCGGAAGTGTTTTGACACTTGTGTTATTTTCAAGATTTAGGGTTAGGTAATGGGGGTTCTACCGATAAGACTCAGGAGCCTCTGAGAGTCCAAAACACAAGTATGAGACATCAAAAATTCCGTAATGGCGACCCGATTCGGAATCTGTTGTCCTCATTGATTTCTGAGCTTCCTAGCGGCAACAGCGCCACCATTTGTCTGCCATTGAAATTGCACAAAAAAATTCAAAAAAAAAAAAACTTTTGCCTACGTACTAAGTAGGCCACTGCGAATCTTTTTCCCTCTTGAGAGTTTTGTCTAAAATGTCCAGAAGGGGGCGCAAAGCGAACCCGGAAGTGTTTTGACACTAAGAATGTGTTTTTGGTTGAAATGCTAAACTTAAAATTGAGTACCAGAAGCGAGCCACATATCATCGCGTTCGTCTTATCGATGGCTACGCGTGGACGTGACTAACTTTTATTTCTGACCTTTGTGGGAGGAGCTATCGCACTTTAAAGGCTAACCCTAGGGTTAGGAACCGTGCGACCGTGTGCGGAGAGACACATATCCAAATGTCCGTCTCGACAAGCTATATAACATACTAAAAGATGGGACCGTGTCGACCTTTGTGGGAGGAGCTATCGCACTTTAAAGGCTAACCCTAGGGTTAGGAACCGTGCGACCGTGTGCGGAGAGACACATATCCAAATGTCCGTCTCGACAAGCTATATAACATACTAAAAGATGGGACCGTGTCGACCTTTGTGGGAGGAGCTATCGCACTTTAAAGGCTAACCCTAGGGTTAGGAACCGTGCGACCGTGTGCGGAGAGACACATATCCAAATGTCCGTCTCGACAAGCTATATAACATACTAAAAGATGGGACCGTGTCGACCTTTGTGGGAGGAGCTATCGCACTTTAAAGGGTTAGGGTTAGGGTTAGGGTTAAGCAATGGGGGTTCGCAAGATTACCGGTAATCTTACCGATAAGACCCAGGAGCCTCTGAACGTCCAGGACACAAGTATGAGACATCTAAAATTCCGTAATGGCGACCCGATTCGGAATCTGTTGTCCTCATTGATTTCTGAGCTTCCTAGCGGCAACAGCGCCACCATTTGTCTGCCATTGAAATTGCACAAAAAAATTCAAAAAAAAAAAAACTTTTGCCTACGTACTAAGTAGGCCACTGCGAATCTTTTTCCCTCTTGAGAGTTTTGTCTAAAATGTCCAGAAGGGGGCGCAAAGCGAACCCGGAAGTGTTTTGACACTAAGAATGTGTTTTTGGTTGAAATGCTAAACTTAAAATTGAGTACCAGAAGCGAGCCACATATCATCGCGTTCGTCTTATCGATGGCTACGCGTGGACGTGACTAACTTTTATTTCTGACCTTTGTGGGAGGAGCTATCGCACTTTAAAGGCTAACCCTAGGGTTAGGAACCGTGCGACCGTGTGCGGAGAGACACATATCCAAATGTCCGTCTCGACAAGCTATATAACATACTAAAAGATGGGACCGTGTCGACCTTTGTGGGAGGAGCTATCGCACTTTAAAGGCTAACCCTAGGGTTAGGAACCGTGCGACCGTGTGCGGAGAGACACATATCCAAATGTCCGTCTCGACAAGCTATATAACATACTAAAAGATGGGACCGTGTCGACCTTTGTGGGAGGAGCTATCGCACTTTAAAGGCTAACCCTAGGGTTAGGAACCGTGCGACCGTGTGCGGAGAGACACATATCCAAATGTCCGTCTCGACAAGCTATATAACATACTAAAAGATGGGACCGTGTCGACCTTTGTGGGAGGAGCTATCGCACTTTAAAGGGTTAGGGTTAGGGTTAGGGTTAAGCAATGGGGGTTCGCAAGATTACCGGTAATCTTACCGATAAGACCCAGGAGCCTCTGAACGTCCAGGACACAAGTATGAGACATCTAAAATTCCGTAATGGCGACCCGATTCGGAATCTGTTGTCCTCATTGATTTCTGAGCTTCCTAGCGGCAACAGCGCCACCATTTGTCTGCCATTGAAATTGCACAAAAAAATTCAAAAAAAAAAAAACTTTTGCCTACGTACTAAGTAGGCCACTGCGAATCTTTTTCCCTCTTGAGAGTTTTGTCTAAAATGTCCAGAAGGGGGCGCAAAGCGAACCCGGAAGTGTTTTGACACTAAGAATGTGTTTTTGGTTGAAATGCTAAACTTAAAATTGAGTACCAGAAGCGAGCCACATATCATCGCGTTCGTCTTATCGATGGCTACGCGTGGACGTGACTAACTTTTATTTCTGACCTTTGTGGGAGGAGCTATCGCACTTTAAAGGCTAACCCTAGGGTTAGGAACCGTGCGACCGTGTGCGGAGAGACACATATCCAAATGTCCGTCTCGACAAGCTATATAACATACTAAAAGATGGGACCGTGTCGACCTTTGTGGGAGGAGCTATCGCACTTTAAAGGCTAACCCTAGGGTTAGGAACCGTGCGACCGTGTGCGGAGAGACACATATCCAAATGTCCGTCTCGACAAGCTATATAACATACTAAAAGATGGGACCGTGTCGACCTTTGTGGGAGGAGCTATCGCACTTTAAAGGCTAACCCTAGGGTTAGGAACCGTGCGACCGTGTGCGGAGAGACACATATCCAAATGTCCGTCTCGACAAGCTATATAACATACTAAAAGATGGGACCGTGTCGACCTTTGTGGGAGGAGCTATCGCACTTTAAAGGGTTAGGGTTAGGGTTAGGGTTAGGGCAATGGGGGTTCGCAAGATTACCGGTAATCTTACCGATAAGACCCAGGAGCCTCTGAACGTCCAGGACACAAGTATGAGACATCTAAAATTCCGTAATGGCGACCCGATTCGGAATCTGTTGTCCTCATTGATTTCTGAGCTTCCTAGCGGCAACAGCGCCACCATTTGTCTGCCATTAAAATTGCACAAAAAAATTCAAAAAAAAAAAAACTTTTGCCTACGTACTAAGTAGGCCACTGCGAATCTTTTTCCCTCTTGAGAGTTTTGTCTAAAATGTCCAGAAGGGGGCGCAACAGCGAACCCGGAAGTGTTTTGACACTTGTGTTATTTTCAAGATTTAGGGTTAGGTAATGGGGGTTCTACCGATAAGACTCAGGAGCCTCTGAGAGTCCAAAACACAAGTATGAGACATCAAAAATTCCGTAATGGCGACCCGATTCGGAATCTGTTGTCCTCATTGATTTCTGAGCTTCCTAGCGGCAACAGCGCCACCATTTGTCTGCCATTGAAATTGCACAAAAAAATTAAAAAAAAAAAAACTTTTGCCTACGTACTAAGTAGGCCACTGCGAATCTTTTTCCCTCTTGAGAGTTTTGTCTAAAATGTCCAGAAGGGGGCGCAAAGCGAACCCGGAAGTGTTTTGACACTAAGAATGTGTTTTTGGTTGAAATGCTAAACTTAAAATTGAGTACCAGAAGCGAGCCACATATCATCGCGTTCGTCTTATCGATGGCTACGCGTGGACGTGACTAACTTTTATTTCTGACCTTTGTGGGAGGAGCTATCGCACTTTAAAGGCTAACCCTAGGGTTAGGAACCGTGCGACCGTGTGCGGAGAGACACATATCCAAATGTCCGTCTCGACAAGCTATATAACATACTAAAAGATGGGACCGTGTCGACCTTTGTGGGAGGAGCTATCGCACTTTAAAGGCTAACCCTAGGGTTAGGAACCGTGCGACCGTGTGCGGAGAGACACATATCCAAATGTCCGTCTCGACAAGCTATATAACATACTAAAAGATGGGACCGTGTCGACCTTTGTGGGAGGAGCTATCGCACTTTAAAGGCTAACCCTAGGGTTAGGAACCGTGCGACCGTGTGCGGAGAGACACATATCCAAATGTCCGTCTCGACAAGCTATATAACATACTAAAAGATGGGACCGTGTCGACCTTTGTGGGAGGAGCTATCGCACTTTAAAGGGTTAGGGTTAGGGTTAGGGTTAGGCAATGGGGGTTCGCAAGATTACCGGTAATCTTACCGATAAGACCCAGGAGCCTCTGAACGTCCAGGACACAAGTATGAGACATCTAAAATTCCGTAATGGCGACCCGATTCGGAATCTGTTGTCCTCATTGATTTCTGAGCTTCCTAGCGGCAACAGCGCCACCATTTGTCTGCCATTAAAATTGCACAAAAAAATTCAAAAAAAAAAAAACTTTTGCCTACGTACTAAGTAGGCCACTGCGAATCTTTTTCCCTCTTGAGAGTTTTGTCTAAAATGTCCAGAAGGGGGCGCAACAGCGAACCCGGAAGTGTTTTGACACTTGTGTTATTTTCAAGATTTAGGGTTAGGTAATGGGGGTTCTACCGATAAGACTCAGGAGCCTCTGAGAGTCCAAAACACAAGTATGAGACATCAAAAATTCCGTAATGGCGACCCGATTCGGAATCTGTTGTCCTCATTGATTTCTGAGCTTCCTAGCGGCAACAGCGCCACCATTTGTCTGCCATTGAAATTGCACAAAAAAATTAAAAAAAAAAAAAACTTTTGCCTACGTACTAAGTAGGCCACTGCGAATCTTTTTCCCTCTTGAGAGTTTTGTCTAAAATGTCCAGAAGGGGGCGCAAAGCGAACCCGGAAGTGTTTTGACACTAAGAATGTGTTTTTGGTTGAAATGCTAAACTTAAAATTGAGTACCAGAAGCGAGCCACATATCATCGCGTTCGTCTTATCGATGGCTACGCGTGGACGTGACTAACTTTTATTTCTGACCTTTGTGGGAGGAGCTATCGCACTTTAAAGGCTAACCCTAGGGTTAGGAACCGTGCGACCGTGTGCGGAGAGACACATATCCAAATGTCCGTCTCGACAAGCTATATAACATACTAAAAGATGGGACCGTGTCGACCTTTGTGGGAGGAGCTATCGCACTTTAAAGGCTAACCCTAGGGTTAGGAACCGTGCGACCGTGTGCGGAGAGACACATATCCAAATGTCCGTCTCGACAAGCTATATAACATACTAAAAGATGGGACCGTGTCGACCTTTGTGGGAGGAGCTATCGCACTTTAAAGGCTAACCCTAGGGTTAGGAACCGTGCGACCGTGTGCGGAGAGACACATATCCAAATGTCCGTCTCGACAAGCTATATAACATACTAAAAGATGGGACCGTGTCGACCTTTGTGGGAGGAGCTATCGCACTTTAAAGGGTTAGGGTTAGGGTTAGGGTTAGGCAATGGGGGTTCGCAAGATTACCGGTAATCTTACCGATAAGACCCAGGAGCCTCTGAACGTCCAGGACACAAGTATGAGACATCTAAAATTCCGTAATGGCGACCCGATTCGGAATCTGTTGTCCTCATTGATTTCTGAGCTTCCTAGCGGCAACAGCGCCACCATTTGTCTGCCATTAAAATTGCACAAAAAAATTCAAAAAAAAAAAAACTTTTGCCTACGTACTAAGTAGGCCACTGCGAATCTTTTTCCCTCTTGAGAGTTTTGTCTAAAATGTCCAGAAGGGGGCGCAACAGCGAACCCGGAAGTGTTTTGACACTTGTGTTATTTTCAAGATTTAGGGTTAGGTAATGGGGGTTCTACCGATAAGACTCAGGAGCCTCTGAGAGTCCAAAACACAAGTATGAGACATCAAAAATTCCGTAATGGCGACCCGATTCGGAATCTGTTGTCCTCATTGATTTCTGAGCTTCCTAGCGGCAACAGCGCCACCATTTGTCTGCCATTGAAATTGCACAAAAAAATTCAAAAAAAAAAAAACTTTTGCCTACGTACTAAGTAGGCCACTGCGAATCTTTTTCCCTCTTGAGAGTTTTGTCTAAAATGTCCAGAAGGGGGCGCAAAGCGAACCCGGAAGTGTTTTGACACTAAGAATGTGTTTTTGGTTGAAATGCTAAACTTAAAATTGAGTACCAGAAGCGAGCCACATATCATCGCGTTCGTCTTATCGATGGCTACGCGTGGACGTGACTAACTTTTATTTCTGACCTTTGTGGGAGGAGCTATCGCACTTTAAAGGCTAACCCTAGGGTTAGGAACCGTGCGACCGTGTGCGGAGAGACACATATCCAAATGTCCGTCTCGACAAGCTATATAACATACTAAAAGATGGGACCGTGTCGACCTTTGTGGGAGGAGCTATCGCACTTTAAAGGCTAACCCTAGGGTTAGGAACCGTGCGACCGTGTGCGGAGAGACACATATCCAAATGTCCGTCTCGACAAGCTATATAACATACTAAAAGATGGGACCGTGTCGACCTTTGTGGGAGGAGCTATCGCACTTTAAAGGCTAACCCTAGGGTTAGGAACCGTGCGACCGTGTGCGGAGAGACACATATCCAAATGTCCGTCTCGACAAGCTATATAACATACTAAAAGATGGGACCGTGTCGACCTTTGTGGGAGGAGCTATCGCACTTTAAAGGGTTAGGGTTAGGGTTAGGGTTAGGGCAATGGGGGTTCGCAAGATTACCGGTAATCTTACCGATAAGACCCAGGAGCCTCTGAACGTCCAGGACACAAGTATGAGACATCTAAAATTCCGTAATGGCGACCCGATTCGGAATCTGTTGTCCTCATTGATTTCTGAGCTTCCTAGCGGCAACAGCGCCACCATTTGTCTGCCATTAAAATTGCACAAAAAAATTCAAAAAAAAAAAAACTTTTGCCTACGTACTAAGTAGGCCACTGCGAATCTTTTTCCCTCTTGAGAGTTTTGTCTAAAATGTCCAGAAGGGGGCGCAACAGCGAACCCGGAAGTGTTTTGACACTTGTGTTATTTTCAAGATTTAGGGTTAGGTAATGGGGGTTCTACCGATAAGACTCAGGAGCCTCTGAGAGTCCAAAACACAAGTATGAGACATCAAAAATTCCGTAATGGCGACCCGATTCGGAATCTGTTGTCCTCATTGATTTCTGAGCTTCCTAGCGGCAACAGCGCCACCATTTGTCTGCCATTGAAATTGCACAAAAAAATTCAAAAAAAAAAAAACTTTTGCCTACGTACTAAGTAGGCCACTGCGAATCTTTTTCCCTCTTGAGAGTTTTGTCTAAAATGTCCAGAAGGGGGCGCAAAGCGAACCCGGAAGTGTTTTGACACTAAGAATGTGTTTTTGGTTGAAATGCTAAACTTAAAATTGAGTACCAGAAGCGAGCCACATATCATCGCGTTCGTCTTATCGATGGCTACGCGTGGACGTGACTAACTTTTATTTCTGACCTTTGTGGGAGGAGCTATCGCACTTTAAAGGCTAACCCTAGGGTTAGGAACCGTGCGACCGTGTGCGGAGAGACACATATCCAAATGTCCGTCTCGACAAGCTATATAACATACTAAAAGATGGGACCGTGTCGACCTTTGTGGGAGGAGCTATCGCACTTTAAAGGCTAACCCTAGGGTTAGGAACCGTGCGACCGTGTGCGGAGAGACACATATCCAAATGTCCGTCTCGACAAGCTATATAACATACTAAAAGATGGGACCGTGTCGACCTTTGTGGGAGGAGCTATCGCACTTTAAAGGCTAACCCTAGGGTTAGGAACCGTGCGACCGTGTGCGGAGAGACACATATCCAAATGTCCGTCTCGACAAGCTATATAACATACTAAAAGATGGGACCGTGTCGACCTTTGTGGGAGGAGCTATCGCACTTTAAAGGGTTAGGGTTAGGGTTAGGGTTAGGCAATGGGGGTTCGCAAGATTACCGGTAATCTTACCGATAAGACCCAGGAGCCTCTGAACGTCCAGGACACAAGTATGAGACATCTAAAATTCCGTAATGGCGACCCGATTCGGAATCTGTTGTCCTCATTGATTTCTGAGCTTCCTAGCGGCAACAGCGCCACCATTTGTCTGCCATTAAAATTGCACAAAAAAATTCAAAAAAAAAAAAACTTTTGCCTACGTACTAAGTAGGCCACTGCGAATCTTTTTCCCTCTTGAGAGTTTTGTCTAAAATGTCCAGAAGGGGGCGCAACAGCGAACCCGGAAGTGTTTTGACACTTGTGTTATTTTCAAGATTTAGGGTTAGGTAATGGGGGTTCTACCGATAAGACTCAGGAGCCTCTGAGAGTCCAAAACACAAGTATGAGACATCAAAAATTCCGTAATGGCGACCCGATTCGGAATCTGTTGTCCTCATTGATTTCTGAGCTTCCTAGCGGCAACAGCGCCACCATTTGTCTGCCATTGAAATTGCACAAAAAAATTCAAAAAAAAAAAAACTTTTGCCTACGTACTAAGTAGGCCACTGCGAATCTTTTTCCCTCTTGAGAGTTTTGTCTAAAATGTCCAGAAGGGGGCGCAAAGCGAACCCGGAAGTGTTTTGACACTAAGAATGTGTTTTTGGTTGAAATGCTAAACTTAAAATTGAGTACCAGAAGCGAGCCACATATCATCGCGTTCGTCTTATCGATGGCTACGCGTGGACGTGACTAACTTTTATTTCTGACCTTTGTGGGAGGAGCTATCGCACTTTAAAGGCTAACCCTAGGGTTAGGAACCGTGCGACCGTGTGCGGAGAGACACATATCCAAATGTCCGTCTCGACAAGCTATATAACATACTAAAAGATGGGACCGTGTCGACCTTTGTGGGAGGAGCTATCGCACTTTAAAGGCTAACCCTAGGGTTAGGAACCGTGCGACCGTGTGCGGAGAGACACATATCCAAATGTCCGTCTCGACAAGCTATATAACATACTAAAAGATGGGACCGTGTCGACCTTTGTGGGAGGAGCTATCGCACTTTAAAGGCTAACCCTAGGGTTAGGAACCGTGCGACCGTGTGCGGAGAGACACATATCCAAATGTCCGTCTCGACAAGCTATATAACATACTAAAAGATGGGACCGTGTCGACCTTTGTGGGAGGAGCTATCGCACTTTAAAGGGTTAGGGTTAGGGTTAGGGTTAGGGCAATGGGGGTTCGCAAGATTACCGGTAATCTTACCGATAAGACCCAGGAGCCTCTGAACGTCCAGGACACAAGTATGAGACATCTAAAATTCCGTAATGGCGACCCGATTCGGAATCTGTTGTCCTCATTGATTTCTGAGCTTCCTAGCGGCAACAGCGCCACCATTTGTCTGCCATTAAAATTGCACAAAAAAATTCAAAAAAAAAAAAACTTTTGCCTACGTACTAAGTAGGCCACTGCGAATCTTTTTCCCTCTTGAGAGTTTTGTCTAAAATGTCCAGAAGGGGGCGCAACAGCGAACCCGGAAGTGTTTTGACACTTGTGTTATTTTCAAGATTTAGGGTTAGGTAATGGGGGTTCTACCGATAAGACTCAGGAGCCTCTGAGAGTCCAAAACACAAGTATGAGACATCAAAAATTCCGTAATGGCGACCCGATTCGGAATCTGTTGTCCTCATTGATTTCTGAGCTTCCTAGCGGCAACAGCGCCACCATTTGTCTGCCATTGAAATTGCACAAAAAAATTCAAAAAAAAAAAAACTTTTGCCTACGTACTAAGTAGGCCACTGCGAATCTTTTTCCCTCTTGAGAGTTTTGTCTAAAATGTCCAGAAGGGGGCGCAAAGCGAACCCGGAAGTGTTTTGACACTAAGAATGTGTTTTTGGTTGAAATGCTAAACTTAAAATTGAGTACCAGAAGCGAGCCACATATCATCGCGTTCGTCTTATCGATGGCTACGCGTGGACGTGACTAACTTTTATTTCTGACCTTTGTGGGAGGAGCTATCGCACTTTAAAGGCTAACCCTAGGGTTAGGAACCGTGCGACCGTGTGCGGAGAGACACATATCCAAATGTCCGTCTCGACAAGCTATATAACATACTAAAAGATGGGACCGTGTCGACCTTTGTGGGAGGAGCTATCGCACTTTAAAGGCTAACCCTAGGGTTAGGAACCGTGCGACCGTGTGCGGAGAGACACATATCCAAATGTCCGTCTCGACAAGCTATATAACATACTAAAAGATGGGACCGTGTCGACCTTTGTGGGAGGAGCTATCGCACTTTAAAGGCTAACCCTAGGGTTAGGAACCGTGCGACCGTGTGCGGAGAGACACATATCCAAATGTCCGTCTCGACAAGCTATATAACATACTAAAAGATGGGACCGTGTCGACCTTTGTGGGAGGAGCTATCGCACTTTAAAGGGTTAGGGTTAGGGTTAGGGTTAAGCAATGGGGGTTCGCAAGATTACCGGTAATCTTACCGATAAGACCCAGGAGCCTCTGAACGTCCAGGACACAAGTATGAGACATCTAAAATTCCGTAATGGCGACCCGATTCGGAATCTGTTGTCCTCATTGATTTCTGAGCTTCCTAGCGGCAACAGCGCCACCATTTGTCTGCCATTGAAATTGCACAAAAAAATTAAAAAAAAAAAAAACTTTTGCCTACGTACTAAGTAGGCCACTGCGAATCTTTTTCCCTCTTGAGAGTTTTGTCTAAAATGTCCAGAAGGGGGCGCAAAGCGAACCCGGAAGTGTTTTGACACTAAGAATGTGTTTTTGGTTGAAATGCTAAACTTAAAATTGAGTACCAGAAGCGAGCCACATATCATCGCGTTCGTCTTATCGATGGCTACGCGTGGACGTGACTAACTTTTATTTCTGACCTTTGTGGGAGGAGCTATCGCACTTTAAAGGCTAACCCTAGGGTTAGGAACCGTGCGACCGTGTGCGGAGAGACACATATCCAAATGTCCGTCTCGACAAGCTATATAACATACTAAAAGATGGGACCGTGTCGACCTTTGTGGGAGGAGCTATCGCACTTTAAAGGCTAACCCTAGGGTTAGGAACCGTGCGACCGTGTGCGGAGAGACACATATCCAAATGTCCGTCTCGACAAGCTATATAACATACTAAAAGATGGGACCGTGTCGACCTTTGTGGGAGGAGCTATCGCACTTTAAAGGCTAACCCTAGGGTTAGGAACCGTGCGACCGTGTGCGGAGAGACACATATCCAAATGTCCGTCTCGACAAGCTATATAACATACTAAAAGATGGGACCGTGTCGACCTTTGTGGGAGGAGCTATCGCACTTTAAAGGGTTAGGGTTAGGGTTAGGGTTAGGCAATGGGGGTTCGCAAGATTACCGGTAATCTTACCGATAAGACCCAGGAGCCTCTGAACGTCCAGGACACAAGTATGAGACATCTAAAATTCCGTAATGGCGACCCGATTCGGAATCTGTTGTCCTCATTGATTTCTGAGCTTCCTAGCGGCAACAGCGCCACCATTTGTCTGCCATTAAAATTGCACAAAAAAATTCAAAAAAAAAAAAACTTTTGCCTACGTACTAAGTAGGCCACTGCGAATCTTTTTCCCTCTTGAGAGTTTTGTCTAAAATGTCCAGAAGGGGGCGCAACAGCGAACCCGGAAGTGTTTTGACACTTGTGTTATTTTCAAGATTTAGGGTTAGGTAATGGGGGTTCTACCGATAAGACTCAGGAGCCTCTGAGAGTCCAAAACACAAGTATGAGACATCAAAAATTCCGTAATGGCGACCCGATTCGGAATCTGTTGTCCTCATTGATTTCTGAGCTTCCTAGCGGCAACAGCGCCACCATTTGTCTGCCATTGAAATTGCACAAAAAAATTAAAAAAAAAAAAAACTTTTGCCTACGTACTAAGTAGGCCACTGCGAATCTTTTTCCCTCTTGAGAGTTTTGTCTAAAATGTCCAGAAGGGGGCGCAAAGCGAACCCGGAAGTGTTTTGACACTAAGAATGTGTTTAGGGTTAGGGTTAGGGTTAGGGTTAGGGTTAGGGTTAGGGTTAGGGTTAGGGTTAGGGTTAGGGTTAGGGTTAGGGTTAGGGTTAGGGTTAGGGTTAGGGTTAGGGTTAGGGTTAGGGTTAGGGTTAGGGTTAGGGTTAGGGTTAGGGTTAGGGTTAGGGTTAGGGTTAGGGTTAGGGTTAGGGTTAGGGTTAGGGTTAGGGTTAGGGTTAGGGTTAGGGTTAGGGTTAGGGTTAGGGTTAGGGTTAGGGTTAGGGTTAGGGTTAGGGTTAGGGTTAGGGTTAGGGTTAGGGTTAGGGTTAGGGTTAGGGTTAGGGTTAGGGTTAGGGTTAGGGTTAGGGTTAGGGTTAGGGTTAGGGTTAGGGTTAGGGTTAGGGTTAGGGTTAGGGTTAGGGTTAGGGTTAGGGTTAGGGTTAGGGTTAGGGTTAGGGTTAGGGTTAGGGTTAGGGTTAGGGTTAGGGTTAGGGTTAGGGTTAGGGTTAGGGTTAGGGTTAGGGTTAGGGTTAGGGTTAGGGTTAGGGTTAGGGTTAGGGTTAGGGTTAGGGTTAGGGTTAGGGTTAGGGTTAGGGTTAGGGTTAGGGTTAGGGTTAGGGTTAGGGTTAGGGTTAGGGTTAGGGTTAGGGTTAGGGTTAGGGTTAGGGTTAGGGTTAGGGTTAGGGTTAGGGTTAGGGTTAGGGTTAGGGTTAGGGTTAGGGTTAGGGTTAGGGTTAGGGTTAGGGTTAGGGTTAGGGTTAGGGTTAGGGTTAGGGTTAGGGTTAGGGTTAGGGTTAGGGTTAGGGTTAGGGTTAGGGTTAGGGTTAGGGTTAGGGTTAGGGTTAGGGTTAGGGTTAGGGTTAGGGTTAGGGTTAGGGTTAGGGTTAGGGTTAGGGTTAGGGTTAGGGTTAGGGTTAGGGTTAGGGTTAGGGTTAGGGTTAGGGTTAGGGTTAGGGTTAGGGTTAGGGTTAGGGTTAGGGTTAGGGTTAGGGTTAGGGTTAGGGTTAGGGTTAGGGTTAGGGTTAGGGTTAGGGTTAGGGTTAGGGTTAGGGTTAGGGTTAGGGTTAGGGTTAGGGTTAGGGTTAGGGTTAGGGTTAGGGTTAGGGTTAGGGTTAGGGTTAGGGTTAGGGTTAGGGTTAGGGTTAGGGTTAGGGTTAGGGTTAGGGTTAGGGTTAGGGTTAGGGTTAGGGTTAGGGTTAGGGTTAGGGTTAGGGTTAGGGTTAGGGTTAGGGTTAGGGTTAGGGTTAGGGTTAGGGTTAGGGTTAGGGTTAGGGTTAGGGTTAGGGTTAGGGTTAGGGTTAGGGTTAGGGTTAGGGTTAGGGTTAGGGTTAGGGTTAGGGTTAGGGTTAGGGTTAGGGTTAGGGTTAGGGTTAGGGTTAGGGTTAGGGTTAGGGTTAGGGTTAGGGTTAGGGTTAGGGTTAGGGTTAGGGTTAGGGTTAGGGTTAGGGTTAGGGTTAGGGTTAGGGTTAGGGTTAGGGTTAGGGTTAGGGTTAGGGTTAGGGTTAGGGTTAGGGTTAGGGTTAGGGTTAGGGTTAGGGTTAGGGTTAGGGTTAGGGTTAGGGTTAGGGTTAGGGTTAGGGTTAGGGTTAGGGTTAGGGTTAGGGTTAGGGTTAGGGTTAGGGTTAGGGTTAGGGTTAGGGTTAGGGTTAGGGTTAGGGTTAGGGTTAGGGTTAGGGTTAGGGTTAGGGTTAGGGTTAGGGTTAGGGTTAGGGTTAGGGTTAGGGTTAGGGTTAGGGTTAGGGTTAGGGTTAGGGTTAGGGTTAGGGTTAGGGTTAGGGTTAGGGTTAGGGTTAGGGTTAGGGTTAGGGTTAGGGTTAGGGTTAGGGTTAGGGTTAGGGTTAGGGTTAGGGTTAGGGTTAGGGTTAGGGTTAGGGTTAGGGTTAGGGTTAGGGTTAGGGTTAGGGTTAGGGTTAGGGTTAGGGTTAGGGTTAGGGTTAGGGTTAGGGTTAGGGTTAGGGTTAGGGTTAGGGTTAGGGTTAGGGTTAGGGTTAGGGTTAGGGTTAGGGTTAGGGTTAGGGTTAGGGTTAGGGTTAGGGTTAGGGTTAGGGTTAGGGTTAGGGTTAGGGTTAGGGTTAGGGTTAGGGTTAGGGTTAGGGTTAGGGTTAGGGTTAGGGTTAGGGTTAGGGTTAGGGTTAGGGTTAGGGTTAGGGTTAGGGTTAGGGTTAGGGTTAGGGTTAGGGTTAGGGTTAGGGTTAGGGTTAGGGTTAGGGTTAGGGTTAGGGTTAGGGTTAGGGTTAGGGTTAGGGTTAGGGTTAGGGTTAGGGTTAGGGTTAGGGTTAGGGTTAGGGTTAGGGTTAGGGTTAGGGTTAGGGTTAGGGTTAGGGTTAGGGTTAGGGTTAGGGTTAGGGTTAGGGTTAGGGTTAGGGTTAGGGTTAGGGTTAGGGTTAGGGTTAGGGTTAGGGTTAGGGTTAGGGTTAGGGTTAGGGTTAGGGTTAGGGTTAGGGTTAGGGTTAGGGTTAGGGTTAGGGTTAGGGTTAGGGTTAGGGTTAGGGTTAGGGTTAGGGTTAGGGTTAGGGTTAGGGTTAGGGTTAGGGTTAGGGTTAGGGTTAGGGTTAGGGTTAGGGTTAGGGTTAGGGTTAGGGTTAGGGTTAGGGTTAGGGTTAGGGTTAGGGTTAGGGTTAGGGTTAGGGTTAGGGTTAGGGTTAGGGTTAGGGTTAGGGTTAGGGTTAGGGTTAGGGTTAGGGTTAGGGTTAGGGTTAGGGTTAGGGTTAGGGTTAGGGTTAGGGTTAGGGTTAGGGTTAGGGTTAGGGTTAGGGTTAGGGTTAGGGTTAGGGTTAGGGTTAGGGTTAGGGTTAGGGTTAGGGTTAGGGTTAGGGTTAGGGTTAGGGTTAGGGTTAGGGTTAGGGTTAGGGTTAGGGTTAGGGTTAGGGTTAGGGTTAGGGTTAGGGTTAGGGTTAGGGTTAGGGTTAGGGTTAGGGTTAGGGTTAGGGTTAGGGTTAGGGTTAGGGTTAGGGTTAGGGTTAGGGTTAGGGTTAGGGTTAGGGTTAGGGTTAGGGTTAGGGTTAGGGTTAGGGTTAGGGTTAGGGTTAGGGTTAGGGTTAGGGTTAGGGTTAGGGTTAGGGTTAGGGTTAGGGTTAGGGTTAGGGTTAGGGTTAGGGTTAGGGTTAGGGTTAGGGTTAGGGTTAGGGTTAGGGTTAGGGTTAGGGTTAGGGTTAGGGTTAGGGTTAGGGTTAGGGTTAGGGTTAGGGTTAGGGTTAGGGTTAGGGTTAGGGTTAGGGTTAGGGTTAGGGTTAGGGTTAGGGTTAGGGTTAGGGTTAGGGTTAGGGTTAGGGTTAGGGTTAGGGTTAGGGTTAGGGTTAGGGTTAGGGTTAGGGTTAGGGTTAGGGTTAGGGTTAGGGTTAGGGTTAGGGTTAGGGTTAGGGTTAGGGTTAGGGTTAGGGTTAGGGTTAGGGTTAGGGTTAGGGTTAGGGTTAGGGTTAGGGTTAGGGTTAGGGTTAGGGTTAGGGTTAGGGTTAGGGTTAGGGTTAGGGTTAGGGTTAGGGTTAGGGTTAGGGTTAGGGTTAGGGTTAGGGTTAGGGTTAGGGTTAGGGTTAGGGTTAGGGTTAGGGTTAGGGTTAGGGTTAGGGTTAGGGTTAGGGTTAGGGTTAGGGTTAGGGTTAGGGTTAGGGTTAGGGTTAGGGTTAGGGTTAGGGTTAGGGTTAGGGTTAGGGTTAGGGTTAGGGTTAGGGTTAGGGTTAGGGTTAGGGTTAGGGTTAGGGTTAGGGTTAGGGTTAGGGTTAGGGTTAGGGTTAGGGTTAGGGTTAGGGTTAGGGTTAGGGTTAGGGTTAGGGTTAGGGTTAGGGTTAGGGTTAGGGTTAGGGTTAGGGTTAGGGTTAGGGTTAGGGTTAGGGTTAGGGTTAGGGTTAGGGTTAGGGTTAGGGTTAGGGTTAGGGTTAGGGTTAGGGTTAGGGTTAGGGTTAGGGTTAGGGTTAGGGTTAGGGTTAGGGTTAGGGTTAGGGTTAGGGTTAGGGTTAGGGTTAGGGTTAGGGTTAGGGTTAGGGTTAGGGTTAGGGTTAGGGTTAGGGTTAGGGTTAGGGTTAGGGTTAGGGTTAGGGTTAGGGTTAGGGTTAGGGTTAGGGTTAGGGTTAGGGTTAGGGTTAGGGTTAGGGTTAGGGTTAGGGTTAGGGTTAGGGTTAGGGTTAGGGTTAGGGTTAGGGTTAGGGTTAGGGTTAGGGTTAGGGTTAGGGTTAGGGTTAGGGTTAGGGTTAGGGTTAGGGTTAGGGTTAGGGTTAGGGTTAGGGTTAGGGTTAGGGTTAGGGTTAGGGTTAGGGTTAGGGTTAGGGTTAGGGTTAGGGTTAGGGTTAGGGTTAGGGTTAGGGTTAGGGTTAGGGTTAGGGTTAGGGTTAGGGTTAGGGTTAGGGTTAGGGTTAGGGTTAGGGTTAGGGTTAGGGTTAGGGTTAGGGTTAGGGTTAGGGTTAGGGTTAGGGTTAGGGTTAGGGTTAGGGTTAGGGTTAGGGTTAGGGTTAGGGTTAGGGTTAGGGTTAGGGTTAGGGTTAGGGTTAGGGTTAGGGTTAGGGTTAGGGTTAGGGTTAGGGTTAGGGTTAGGGTTAGGGTTAGGGTTAGGGTTAGGGTTAGGGTTAGGGTTAGGGTTAGGGTTAGGGTTAGGGTTAGGGTTAGGGTTAGGGTTAGGGTTAGGGTTAGGGTTAGGGTTAGGGTTAGGGTTAGGGTTAGGGTTAGGGTTAGGGTTAGGGTTAGGGTTAGGGTTAGGGTTAGGGTTAGGGTTAGGGTTAGGGTTAGGGTTAGGGTTAGGGTTAGGGTTAGGGTTAGGGTTAGGGTTAGGGTTAGGGTTAGGGTTAGGGTTAGGGTTAGGGTTAGGGTTAGGGTTAGGGTTAGGGTTAGGGTTAGGGTTAGGGTTAGGGTTAGGGTTAGGGTTAGGGTTAGGGTTAGGGTTAGGGTTAGGGTTAGGGTTAGGGTTAGGGTTAGGGTTAGGGTTAGGGTTAGGGTTAGGGTTAGGGTTAGGGTTAGGGTTAGGGTTAGGGTTAGGGTTAGGGTTAGGGTTAGGGTTAGGGTTAGGGTTAGGGTTAGGGTTAGGGTTAGGGTTAGGGTTAGGGTTAGGGTTAGGGTTAGGGTTAGGGTTAGGGTTAGGGTTAGGGTTAGGGTTAGGGTTAGGGTTAGGGTTAGGGTTAGGGTTAGGGTTAGGGTTAGGGTTAGGGTTAGGGTTAGGGTTAGGGTTAGGGTTAGGGTTAGGGTTAGGGTTAGGGTTAGGGTTAGGGTTAGGGTTAGGGTTAGGGTTAGGGTTAGGGTTAGGGTTAGGGTTAGGGTTAGGGTTAGGGTTAGGGTTAGGGTTAGGGTTAGGGTTAGGGTTAGGGTTAGGGTTAGGGTTAGGGTTAGGGTTAGGGTTAGGGTTAGGGTTAGGGTTAGGGTTAGGGTTAGGGTTAGGGTTAGGGTTAGGGTTAGGGTTAGGGTTAGGGTTAGGGTTAGGGTTAGGGTTAGGGTTAGGGTTAGGGTTAGGGTTAGGGTTAGGGTTAGGGTTAGGGTTAGGGTTAGGGTTAGGGTTAGGGTTAGGGTTAGGGTTAGGGTTAGGGTTAGGGTTAGGGTTAGGGTTAGGGTTAGGGTTAGGGTTAGGGTTAGGGTTAGGGTTAGGGTTAGGGTTAGGGTTAGGGTTAGGGTTAGGGTTAGGGTTAGGGTTAGGGTTAGGGTTAGGGTTAGGGTTAGGGTTAGGGTTAGGGTTAGGGTTAGGGTTAGGGTTAGGGTTAGGGTTAGGGTTAGGGTTAGGGTTAGGGTTAGGGTTAGGGTTAGGGTTAGGGTTAGGGTTAGGGTTAGGGTTAGGGTTAGGGTTAGGGTTAGGGTTAGGGTTAGGGTTAGGGTTAGGGTTAGGGTTAGGGTTAGGGTTAGGGTTAGGGTTAGGGTTAGGGTTAGGGTTAGGGTTAGGGTTAGGGTTAGGGTTAGGGTTAGGGTTAGGGTTAGGGTTAGGGTTAGGGTTAGGGTTAGGGTTAGGGTTAGGGTTAGGGTTAGGGTTAGGGTTAGGGTTAGGGTTAGGGTTAGGGTTAGGGTTAGGGTTAGGGTTAGGGTTAGGGTTAGGGTTAGGGTTAGGGTTAGGGTTAGGGTTAGGGTTAGGGTTAGGGTTAGGGTTAGGGTTAGGGTTAGGGTTAGGGTTAGGGTTAGGGTTAGGGTTAGGGTTAGGGTTAGGGTTAGGGTTAGGGTTAGGGTTAGGGTTAGGGTTAGGGTTAGGGTTAGGGTTAGGGTTAGGGTTAGGGTTAGGGTTAGGGTTAGGGTTAGGGTTAGGGTTAGGGTTAGGGTTAGGGTTAGGGTTAGGGTTAGGGTTAGGGTTAGGGTTAGGGTTAGGGTTAGGGTTAGGGGGTTAGGGTTAGGGTTAGGGTTAGGTTGGGTTAGGGTTAGGGTTAGGGTTAGGGGGTTAGGGTGAGGGTAGGGTTAGGGTTAGGGTTAG
>NW_027666029.1:0-11832 GCF_963924005.1 Protomyctophum bolini | reverse complement strand
GCATGCCACGGGTAATAATATAGGTATAGGGGGGGAAATATGACTGGTTTAAAGTACAAAATATGACTGGTTCACAGTACAAAATATGACTGGGTCACAGTCTACAAAATATGACTGGTTCACAGTCTACAAAATATGACTGGTTCACAGTACAAAATATGACTGGTTCACAGTACAAAATATGACTGGTTCACAGTCTACAAAATATGACTGGTTCACAGTACAGAATATGACTGGTTCACAGTACAAAATATGACTGGTTCACAGTACAAAATATGACTGGTTCACAGTACAAAATATGACTGGTTCACAGTACAAAATATGACTGGTTCACAGTACAAAATATGACCGGTTCACAGTCTACAAAATATGACTGGTTCACAGTCTACAAAATATGACTGGTTCACAGTACAAAATATGACCGGTTCACAGTACAAAATATGACTGGTTCACAGTCTACAAAATATGACTGGTTCACAGTACAAAATATGACCGGTTCACAGTACAAAATATGACTGGTTCACAGTCTACAAAATATGACTGGTTCACAGTACAAAATATGACTGGTTCACAGTCTACAAAATATGACTGGTTCACAGTACAAAATATGACTGGTTCACAGTACAAAATATGACTGGTTCACAGTCTACAAAATATGACTGGTTCACAGTACAAAATATGACTGGTTCACAGTACAAAATATGACTGGTTCACAGTCTACAAAATATGACTGGTTCACAGTACAGAATATGACTGGTTCACAGTACAAAATATGACTGGTTCACAGTACAAAATATGACTGGTTCACAGTACAAAATATGACTGGTTCACAGTACAAAATATGACTGGTTCACAGTACAAAATATGACCGGTTCACAGTCTACAAAATATGACTGGTTCACAGTCTACAAAATATGACTGGTTCACAGTCTACAAAATATGACTGGTTCACAGTCTACAAAATATGACTGGTTCACAGTACAAAATATGACCGGTTCACAGTACAAAATATGACTGGTTCACAGTCTACAAAATATGACCGGTTCACAGTCTACAAAATATGACTGGTTCACAGTACAAAATATGACCGGTTCACAGTACAAAATATGACTGGTTCACAGTACAAAATATGACTGGTTCACAGTCTACAAAATATGACTGGTGTACAGTCTACAAAATATGACTGGTTCACAGTACAAAATATGACTGGTTCACAGTCTACAAAATATGACTGGTTCACAGTACAAAATATGACTGGTTCACAGTACAAAATATGACTGGTTCACACCGGCTAAGATGAAAATATGACTGGTTCACAGTACAAAATATGACTGGTTCACACCGGCTAAGATGAAAATATGACTGGTTCACACCGGCTAAGATGAAAATATGACTGGTTCACACCGGCTAAGATGAAAATATGACTGGTTTACACCGGCTATAAGATGATATCATTACCCACTTTTGTTTGTGTGTCATTTCGTTATTCATCCGAGACACTGTGTTTTTTTTTTTCATGGATTGGGGTTGGGGAGGTGGGAGTTAATTTGAAAGGCATTAGGTGTCTGTGTATGTGCTGGTAATTAACACTGCACGCACAAATGAGTCTACATGCTCAGAATGTGAGCATCTGTGACATCTCCGCTATCCAGTTCGTTCCACTGTTTAACCCATTCTGGTCGGGAACCCCTTTTGGTGTTTTATAAGCATTATGTTATACTTTCGCTATTGAAAAATAGCAGATCTACAAGCTCGTAGCGCGCCACCGAGTGGCGCGCTACGAGCTTGTAGGTCTGCTATTTTTTGAAAAATCTAAGAGCGACTGACATAGAAGACATTTTTTTAGAATCTGATCTCAGGTCAGAATGAAAACTGTCAGGAAGCAGAAGACCTTTTTAGAATCTGATCTCAGGTCAGAATGGTTTAAATGCTCTGGCTCCGTGCCACCAAGCACCAGTGAGCCGGCAGCCTCCTGTGAGGCGTTCCCTTCGTAGGCTCCACTGGCCATGCAATGATATTATGGGTTTTTCATGCAACATCAAATGTTGTCTCATTTGTTTTTTAATACCAAATACAAGAGTATACTATTGCATACAGAACACATTATCTGGTCGCTAACAATAAACATGGTTGGTGGGCAGCGGTGGCCGAACGGTTTGCGGAGCGGTCTCGATATCGGAAGGTCGCTAGTTAGTATCCCCGGAATTGCAGAATTACAGTACATTTCAAGCACAACTCAATACAAAGACTGTTAACTGTGAGTGGACGACCCGATAAAGCATTACACGTGTTTACAAGAGGGTCCACCTTGTTCAATTCATCAAAACATTTTTGAGACTTTACAAATATCTATATAGGCAAAGAACAGAACAGGAATTCATCATAAAATGAATCCAATCCAATCCAGAAAAATCCCACTCCAATCTACTTGATACTATATACTTATACATATATATACTTATACATTGTACATTGTAAATGGCCCAATATTAGCAGTAGCTTATTTCCATGTCCTCTGGCTTGTCCGGTCTTGGTCACACCTTACAGTCTACTCGAGTGTTATTCAAAAACATTCTATTTTGCCTCATAGTAACCAGCAAGTTATAGCTTCTCATTTTCTATCAATGGGGTAAACAACAAACAACACTCTTCAGTTAGCCTATAACCGAAAAGCCATTAACAGAAGATTCCTTTCTCCGCCGTGTCAAATCTCCAGGGAGGAGAACACAAACATATCCGTTTAACCCATTCTGAACGGGAACACATTTTGGTGTTAGCATCATGTTGTGCTTTAGCTATTGAAAAATAGCAGATCTACAAGCTCATAGCGCGCCACCAAGTGGCGCGCTACGAGCTTGTAGGTCTGCTATTTTTGAAAAATCGAAGAACGACTGACATTTTTTTAAATCTGATCTCAGGTCAGAATGGGATCATCAGACCAGTGTGTGTCCAGTGGAAACCTCGTATGAATCTGATCTCAGGTCAGAATGGGTTAATGCACTTTGACTCCATACAGCAGGTATATATGTAGACTTCATGCCTATAACGCCGCTCGCCTCTCAGAAGTCTTTGTGTGCGTCCGACGTGACGTCGACCGACGCGGCGTATAGAGATGGTCACGAGAAAGCTCGTTTTCAGAGTGAAAAAAAGACGCTTATGTCGCCGTGGCACCTGTGGGCTAATCACGTCTTCTAACCCATTCTGACCTGAGATCAGATTCATACGAGGTTTCCACTGGACACACACACTGGTCTGATTAACCCATTCTGACCCGAGATCAGATTCTAAAAAAAATGTCAGTCGTTCTTCGATTTAAAAAAAAATAGCAGACCTACAAGCTCGTAGCGCGCCACTCGGTGGCGCGCTATGAGCTTGTAGATCTGCTATTTTTCAATAGCTAAAGCATAACATGATGCTAACACCACAATGGGTTCCCGTTCAGAATGGGCTAATACCAGCTGGCTTATACAGGTAGGTGAACAGAGAGAGAGAGAGAGAGAGAGAGAGAGAGAGAGAGAGAGAGAGATTGGGAGATGGGAGAGAGGTAAGGAGGGAGGGAAGGAGAGATGATACCCACATGAAATGGAGCAAAGCCTCTCAACAAAGCACTAAGCGGCGAGTCAGCACAGCTGCCATCTGCATTTTGTTTAGGATTTTTCTTATTTTTTCCTCCCTTTACCCCCTTCCATATTCCCTATACTGAAGTCTCTCTCTCTCTCTCTCTCTCTCTCTATCTCTCACTATGAAACATATGAAGTCTCCCTCTCTCTCTCTCTATGAAACATATGAAGGCTCACTCCCACCTGGGCCTCATTCAGCAGCGGAAGGCATTTTGTCTGCGAGTCTTTCTCCCACATTTGCATTAGAATTACCTCAGGAGGATGAGGTACGCGCCGATGTTAAACTCTCAAACCAATGATTCTGTGGCTCACTTAAGCCCCGAGCTTATCTAGGTTATAATAATCTTTTTTTTCCTCCTTCTTTTCTCTTTTTAACCCATTTAGGCCTGAAAAAAATGTCTTCTATTAAATCCTGACAGTTTTCTATGTTTCAAGGCCTATATATCACTCAATATTTTATGTCAAGGACCCCAGAAATTATCTGTAATTGGCCTCCGAGACCCCGCATCTGAGAATATGTTGTTCCAGGGACCCCCCCAGAAGCAAAGATTTTAGTTAAAAATGTTCGTTCAGAAACATTTGAGGCACATTTTCACGATTCATGGCGCCGAGTGTGGCGCGCTATGAGCTTGTAGATCTGCTATTTTTCAATAGCTTAAAGCATAACATAATGCTAACACCAAAAGGGGTTCCCGCCCAGAATGGGTTAAAGGGGTGGGGTGGGGCGGGGGGATTTATAAAAATCATATTTCGTGCGAGAACGTTGAACCGCGGACCAATCCCGAGGTGTTATTTCCAATAGGCAGGGATGTTCATAGCACATACACACACGCACGCACGCACGCACACACGCACACACGCACGCCCACCCTTGTTTACTTATTCGGTGGCTATAGGCATCGTGGAATGAAGCACGTATCTCCCGTAAAACCCTCTTTCAGTTCCATTTAGGGACATGTTTCCGTAAATTGCCTGGTCGGTGATGAAACGGAAGAGTTCAGAGACTTCATCTGGAGTCCAACTTTCATTTGTATAAAGCTGGAATCTAAACTTGGACAAGCCGATACCATTGTCGATCTGCAGGGCCAAGCAAGTCGATGAAATGACACGATGAAATATAGCATGATGCAAAATGATGTACGATACATGTTTGGGCGGCTGTGGTTCATTCTCCATATATGGAGATCACGACAGTGACCTGATAGTATAACCCTGGATAACCATAAACTGGATCAACACCTAGATCAGCTTATATGGATCCAGCCATCAACTCTATACATCTCACCTCAATCAAACCTCAAACCCATAGATCTCAATATATAGGGAGCTGACCTGACCCGTCATGCTGATCTGACCTCCATATATGGCGTGTACAGATGCCATTCCATATGTTGATCTGACCCCCCTCCATGCCAAAGCGCCAGCGCTCACCCAGCAGTGTGCCCCGCCTGCCGCAGTCACCCGGGCGGATGCGTGCACACGACCTTGCCCTATAGAGGGCGTCTTACTGGTGTATATCATATTATGTATAACGCATATTAAGACCTGATGAAGACCTAAACAAGTGTGCGGATGTTTCTACCTTCTCCTTGATAATAATGAATGAATTGCATCTTTAAGAATTATTTATATCGCTTTTGCATGTGCTCAAAGCGCTTTACAATGGTTTTCATTGCTAGACCTTCAGGAAGGAGATATGGTGTACCAGCACACAATACGGTCAGACAAAAGAGGTCCTTTTGTCCACCAGTCGACCTTGAGGCTTAATCACGAGTTGTAGTAGCCACGGGGTAATCTAATCGGTGGATATTGCTCTTGTCTTCATGTCTTTATGTATGTTAATTGTCTTGTTCTTTGTGTTATGTCAAATGTGTGTATATGTGTTCTGCATATACTTGGCTGCTTGGTCACAAGACAAATGTCATTGTGAACTGACAATAAAGTACTATTTCATATCATGTCATTCATTCAGGGCGGCGAAGCGACGAACAGTCGACGCCAGCGTCCTCACTTCCCAACGGTGGCTAGCTCACACCGACCGACTCATTGGAGGCAATGAGGGGTTCAGTGTCTTGCCCAAGGACACTTCGACATGTGGACATGCAGGAGGAGCCGGGATTCGAACCGCCGACCCGGGAATCAGTGGACGACCTGCTCTACCTCCCGAGCCACAGCCGCCCTGCAGCACCTGGCCTAAATACAGATGTGCAGATTGGCATCTAGAGATGTAAAACCACATACCGTACACTATGTTATATTTACAGTATTATTTGGAAATCAGTACATGGCATATGAGATTTTCCTTGCCTATACTGTCTACTGTGTGGGACTCCGACTATCAATTTAAAAATAATAATCACTGGCTTTTATTCTTGCAAGCTAACCGACACTGAGCGTTGCCCCTGAAAATTGGACATTTTCCACGGTAGTAAATGTTTCCACTCTAACCCATTCTGACCTGAGATCAGATTCATGCGAGATTTCCACTGGACACACACTGGTCTGATTAACCCATTTCTGACCTGAGATCAGATTCTAAAAATGTCAGTCGTTCTTCGATTTTTACAAAAAATAGCAGACCCACAAGCTCGTAGCGCGCCACTCGGTGGCGCGCTATGAGCTTGTATCTGCTATTTTTCAATAGCTAAAGACACAACGTAATGCTAACACCAAAAGGGGTTCCCGCGCAAGGAAGGCTAAAAGGCTATGAGCGTTTCCCCCCAAAGGGCTTTGTGCGAGCTCTTATCTTTGGTTCTCTGTTGTAATGTCCAGATGACAAGATTTTTTTTTTTCTCTCTGTTCTTTTCAGCTCCTGTTTAATATGCAAAGGGAATGAATGCCCTTTTTTCTTTTCTGGGGCATGTAGTCCGCGGTGGATTGACATGTAAGACGCTGCAAGAGGAATGTTCGTCTATAGGCCTAACATGCTGTTTGTTCAAAGGGAAGGAAAGGTCAGCACATTGTCTACAGTATGTGTGTGTGACTTAACGTCTTTATAATAAACTAATACTTCATGCCAAATGTATAAGTAACAACCCCCCCCCCCCTCCCCCCCTCCCTCCCCCCACCCACCCGCCAATCGACAGTTTGCGGCTCCGTTCTGCCTCTCTGCTCCGGTTGTGACAGAGAAGGTTTAGCTGTATATAATATCTGCAACATACAACATCAGTCATCCTCATGGGGCCGGTCCTGTGTGTGTGTGTGTGCCATAGCCAGTCAATCAACAACGGTGGCTGGTGGTCGTAGTGTGTGCGTGTGTGTGTGTGTGTGTGTGTGTGTGTGTGTGTGTGAGTTGGGGGGAGGGTGGGGGGTTTCAAGGCATCAGCACCTCATCTGCATGGGGTGGAGGCGAGGATGCGGACTATATATAATTTATCATCGGGGCTAACTTCAGTCGCCGCCGCCGCGACAGGGGCGGAGGAGGTGTGTTGCCCCCCCCTTACCTCCCTCCCCGTGACACCCGCCACGGCGGAGCTCAATCTCATCACCCCCCCCCCCACTCCCCCAGCCCCCCCCCCCACCCACACAATTAAAAATGCATCAGGGAGCGGATTAGATGCACGATCCCGGCTCTACTGATCCGAAGTGTGAAGCTGTCATGTGACAGCATCGGATGGAAGGGACGGAGGGACGGGGCGGGGTGTGTGTGTGTGTGTGTGTGTGTGTGTGTGTGTGTGTGTGTGTGTGTGTGGGGAGACGGAGGTGGAGGTGGAGGATGGAAGGGGTGAGGGCGGGCCTCCCCGCGGCGTATCGGAGCTATCCTGAACACCCCCCCCCCCACCCCACAGACACACACACCACTGTCACTGCCGACCCCGACCCCTCCTCCTCCCCCCCCCCCCCCCCCCCCTCCGCATTTACCTCGCCACCCTGCTGTCACGCTTCTTCTTTCTTTCTCTTTTTATTTACCGCGTCCCCCCCCCCCCTCCCCTCCTCCTCCTCCTCCTCCTCTCCCCGGGTGGAGGGAGGGTAGGGGTTGGGCGGGGAGTGGGGAGGAGGAGGGAGGGGGGGGGGGTCTCATCCCTCACCTGTCCAGCGAGTTGTGGAGCCTTCCACCAGTCCCTCCTCCCTTGTTCTCTATGTCTCTCTCTCTCTCTCTCTCTCTCTCTCCCTTTCTTTACTTCCCCTGTCTGCCTTTCACTTTGCCTGCCAGCTCTCCGCTCGCACGTAATCCATCTTTGCTTGTGGAGGGGAGGGGGTAGGGGGGTGCCCTCTCCCCCTCCCTCTCCCCCTCCCCCCCTGCTCTCGCTACACCTTGAGGCTAGGCTATGTTTCAGGTTGAGACGGAGAGAAGCACATCGCATCATGTTCGGATTGTGTGACAAAAAAAAAACCAAAGAAAGAAAGAAAAACATGCAGAAAACCAAAAAAAACAGGACCGCTGGAGGATGCTGATGGGCGAACGGAACGTTGCAGGAGAGAGAGAGAGAGGTGAATGCAGCGAGCGATCCAACATGATAACACATCTCACACACACACATGCACACACACACACACACACACACACCACACACACACACACACATGCACAGACACACACACGCACGCACGCACAACAAAACCACCAAGATGCTTGACACACACGAGAAGAGTCACACGCACCTGGAGGATGAGGTGAAAACATACAGCGTACATGAGGATACTTCATACTCTCAGTCCAGAGTATGAAGTTCACACTTCAGTGAATCCAAGTTCGTATAAGACCAGTTCGTTCAGATCGCCTCAGTCGCCGTGCATCTAAATCTCCCCGTTCCCCTGCTGTATAGTGATCCCTGCATTTGAGATGCTTTGTCATAAATTGCACATACTGCAGTAACCGTTTAAAGTGGTTTTCAATGGTGTATGATGACCATAACCACATTGCCGATGAAGGCATGACAAGTCATGTACAAAGTGTGTGTGTGCATGTGTTTCCTTTGATGCACTTAACATGAGTATATTACAGTAAACTGCATACTGTGTTACTATAACATATAAATACGGTTATTGTATTAAGAAACTGTCCAAAAGTGTCCGGAAAACCCCTAAGCCCTATAACCACAACAGAGGGTGTGGTTATAGGGCAACTATACTTGCAAGTTGCAACCATTATTCCTAATGGCAGTTGCAAGGAGTTGCATTGGTGTGTTTGTTTTGTTGCAAGGAGTTGCATTGGTGTGTTTGTTTTGTGGCAAGGAGTTGTCTTTCCAGGGAAAGGCAACCCAATGGACCCTTGCTTAAGCCGACGCTTAACTCTGGAAGTGTGCACATGGGACCAAATAGATCCTTTGGGGGGTCCATTTGGTTCCGTTGGCCCAGAGTTACATGGACGCTCAGGATGTTACAGTGCACACTTCAAGGTTCACCGCTTGTCTTTATATTTATTTGTCTCCCTCAGGAGGGGAAATGTGTCTTGGAGATATAGAGTCACAGCTGCGTACACCATACCATCCCCACAGGTATAGCTCCTTGCACACAGTGGTGGAAAGTACATTTACTCAAGTGTACTGTACATTTATGCATCATAATGAGTATACTTTTTACTTGCCAATACTTTTGCAGGCCTGTATACTTTTGCTCAAATGCATTTTTTCAATTCCGGACTTTTACTTTGCAACAGAGTATTTTCTACATTGCGGTATTGATAGTTTTTACTTAACATGGGAGCACTTTGTCCACCATTACACGAGTAAGACGCGCGGACGCGGGAAGCGAACTCAGATCGTAAATTGCAATAACAATTAGAATAAATTACGAATTAGTGAGAACTGTGTAGTACTGTGAAATTAGTGAAAACAGGGAGCAGCCATCACACTCATGTCACCATGACTCATGCGTTCGTGTGTCTGTGCCCTTTGTGCCAATATATGGAGCTGAGTGATTTTTGATGCAACACACTCCATATTTGGACGTAGCTCCATATATGGGCACAAAGGGGGGACACACGCACGCACAGACATGATCTGCTAGGTCTCATAGTAAGTGCTCATTGCGTTCGCAACAATACTGTACTGCATGATGTCATGGGTGGCATGCAGTCTCTATATGTGTCATAATATGGGCTGTTAATGATGTTTAGAAGATAAATTAGAACACTTTCCTGGTCTTTATGTGTGTACTATGGGTGGCATGGAGCATGCAGTGCCCCCCCCCCCCGGTGACCTTCTGACCCATGCAGTCCTTTTTTTTCCCCTGCCTTTTCACACGGCGGACCACCTGATCAATGCCTTCCCACCTCATTGACTCCAGGCCTTTCCCCACGTTGTCAGACCCGGTTAGGTGTGACGAGCTAGAAAGACGGTGTGTGTGTGGGGGGGGGGGGGGGGGCTTGTCACCTGCTCGCCGTGCAGGTCACCACCAGCGCCGGCTTGTACTTTATTTATTTAGTCACCAAAGTGACATCGATCAACTTATACAAGGCAACCTAAGGCCCATATGAGTTACAATTGCACCATTTCCATTTCATATTTCAGGCGCCACTTTACAAACACATTAGGCCTACAGTTACAAAGCTACAATATAAAACAGGAGCCAACACTCCTCTCCTCTACACATACTTGGTACCTCCCAATCAACAGGAGGCTTACTGCCAGCACAGCAGAGGAGAGACCGGTGACCAACAATCAATCAATTGAACACCCATGCTCAAGAATGTGTTCAAAATCTTCTAAACATCATTAACATATTATTTTTGTCGCTTTAACAATTGTGTGGGGAGGGGGAAAAATGCAACCCATGCAGAAAAGGAACTTTTAGTAGTACCACCTTTCACACTTATTTCAACCCATTTTGACCTGAGATCAGATTAAAAAAATGTCTTCTAAATCCTGACAGTTTTCTGAAAAAGCTATGTTTCTATGTCAGTGCTTCTTCGATTTTTCAAAAATAGCAGAACTACAAGTGGCTCGTAGCGCGCCACTCGGTGGCGCGCTACGAGCCACTTGTAGATCTATTTTTCAATAGCTAAAGCATAACGTAATGCTAACACCAAAAGGGCCCGCCCCAAAATGGGTTTTAAAGGTGTCAATGGGTGTAGTGTGGCAAATGAGCCACAGTGTCGCGCATGTGAGTCCATGCATTTTTACTAGATTGGTGAATGCATTTCAAAGTGAGTTTTACTTTTATCTTTATGCTTTATAAAACATAGAAAATAGAAATAAATAAAGCAGAATATAATAGGGCTGAAGTGGGGTATAATGAATGTTTTTGCAATAAGAATCAAAATCTACAAAGTAACTAAAGTTTTCAAATAATTATTGTAGTGGGAGTAAAACGGCAATTAATTGCCTCTGAAATGTAGTGGAGTAGAAGTAAAAGTATAGCCTACAATGTTTATTTTGTCATAAACTCAAGTAAAATACAAATACCTCAAAATACTCAAGTTGTAGTACTTAAGTAAATGTACTTCTGTAGTCACTGTACAGTGCCTTTCCACCACTATACTGTATATGACCTGAGGATTATTTCACTGCATAATATAACTCCATGTGACTCCACCTCAGACCGGACCAGGCTACTCAATTAAAGGCCCTCTCGGAGAGGAGAGCTATCTCAGGCTTCATCTCTCTCCCTCTCTCTCTCTCTCTCTCTCTCCCCTCTCTCTCTCCCCCCCCTCTCTCTCTCTCTCTCTCTCCCCTCTCTCTCTCTCTATCTCGCTCTGCCTCGGCGTTGACATTCACACTGTGCTCCGACTCCATCAGGTCTCAGCTCGGAGATAAATTTGCATCTCTTTGAATGTGACGCTTGGAGAGAGAGAGAGAGAGAGAGAGAGAGAGAGAGAGGGGGGAAAAATAAAGGAAGAAGACAGGGAGAGAGAGAGAGAGAGAGAGAGAGAAAGAGAGAGAGAGAGGAGGGAGGAGGAGGTGGGATGGCGGGGGGATCGACCAGGCACTAGATTAAATTTTGCCGTCTAGAAAATGAGAAAAAACTCTCTCTCTCTCTCTCTCTCTCCCTACCCCCCCCCCCCCCCCCCACCCCCTCTATCTCGGGGAGGAGGGGGAGGAGGAGGAGGAGGAGGAGGGGGAGGGGGAGGAGGAGGAGGGGCAGTGTGTGTGCTGGGGAGATCTTTATTCTGATTCTTGTTAGAATTGTTTATCACTGTGACAGAGCAGGGGGGCGGGAGGGGAGGGGCGGGGGGGTGGAGATAAAGGCAGTGCTCCATCACAGCGCCGGCTGACAGTGGTAGGACACGCGGCGGAATGAAAGGAGCCAGGGAAATATTATTAACCCGTTC
>NW_027666030.1:0-94284 GCF_963924005.1 Protomyctophum bolini | reverse complement strand
AACCCTATCAGTACGCCCAACCCTATCAGTACGCCCAACCCTATCAGTACGCCCAACCCTATCAGTACGCCCAACCCTATCAGTACGCCCAACCCTATCAGTACGCCCAACCCTATCAGTACGCCCAACCCTATCAGTACGCCCAACCCTATCAGTACGCCCAACCCTATCAGTACGCCCAACCCTATCAGTACGCCCAACCCTATCAGTACGCCCAACCCTATCAGTACGCCCAACCCTATCAGTACGCCCAACCCTATCAGTACGCCCAACCCTATCAGTACGCCCAACCCTATCAGTACGCCCAACCCTATCAGTACGCCCAACCCTATCAGTACGCCCAACCCTATCAGTACGCCCAACCCTATCAGTACGCCCAACCCTATCAGTACGCCCAACCCTATCAGTACGCCCAACCCTATCAGTACGCCCAACCCTATCAGTACGCCCAACCCTATCAGTACGCCCAACCCTATCAGTACGCCCAACCCTATCAGTACGCCCAACCCTATCAGTACGCCCAACCCTATCAGTACGCCCAACCCTATCAGTACGCCCAACCCTATCAGTACGCCCAACCCTATCAGTACGCCCAACCCTATCAGTACGCCCAACCCTATCAGTACGCCCAACCCTATCAGTACGCCCAACCCTATCAGTACGCCCAACCCTATCAGTACGCCCAACCCTATCAGTACGCCCAACCCTATCAGTACGCCCAACCCTATCAGTACGCCCAACCCTATCAGTACGCCCAACCCTATCAGTACGCCCAACCCTATCAGTACGCCCAACCCTATCAGTACGCCCAACCCTATCAGTACGCCCAACCCTATCAGTACGCCCAACCCTATCAGTACGCCCAACCCTATCAGTACGCCCAACCCTATCAGTACGCCCAACCCTATCAGTACGCCCAACCCTATCAGTACGCCCAACCCTATCAGTACGCCCAACCCTATCAGTACGCCCAACCCTATCAGTACGCCCAACCCTATCAGTACGCCCAACCCTATCAGTACGCCCAACCCTATCAGTACGCCCAACCCTATCAGTACGCCCAACCCTATCAGTACGCCCAACCCTATCAGTACGCCCAACCCTATCAGTACGCCCAACCCTATCAGTACGCCCAACCCTATCAGTACGCCCAACCCTATCAGTACGCCCAACCCTATCAGTACGCCCAACCCTATCAGTACGCCCAACCCTATCAGTACGCCCAACCCTATCAGTACGCCCAACCCTATCAGTACGCCCAACCCTATCAGTACGCCCAACCCTATCAGTACGCCCAACCCTATCAGTACGCCCAACCCTATCAGTACGCCCAACCCTATCAGTACGCCCAACCCTATCAGTACGCCCAACCCTATCAGTACGCCCAACCCTATCAGTACGCCCAACCCTATCAGTACGCCCAACCCTATCAGTACGCCCAACCCTATCAGTACGCCCAACCCTATCAGTACGCCCAACCCTATCAGTACGCCCAACCCTATCAGTACGCCCAACCCTATCAGTACGCCCAACCCTATCAGTACGCCCAACCCTATCAGTACGCCCAACCCTATCAGTACGCCCAACCCTATCAGTACGCCCAACCCTATCAGTACGCCCAACCCTATCAGTACGCCCAACCCTATCAGTACGCCCAACCCTATCAGTACGCCCAACCCTATCAGTACGCCCAACCCTATCAGTACGCCCAACCCTATCAGTACGCCCAACCCTATCAGTACGCCCAACCCTATCAGTACGCCCAACCCTATCAGTACGCCCAACCCTATCAGTACGCCCAACCCTATCAGTACGCCCAACCCTATCAGTACGCCCAACCCTATCAGTACGCCCAACCCTATCAGTACGCCCAACCCTATCAGTACGCCCAACCCTATCAGTACGCCCAACCCTATCAGTACGCCCAACCCTATCAGTACGCCCAACCCTATCAGTACGCCCAACCCTATCAGTACGCCCAACCCTATCAGTACGCCCAACCCTATCAGTACGCCCAACCCTATCAGTACGCCCAACCCTATCAGTACGCCCAACCCTATCAGTACGCCCAACCCTATCAGTACGCCCAACCCTATCAGTACGCCCAACCCTATCAGTACGCCCAACCCTATCAGTACGCCCAACCCTATCAGTACGCCCAACCCTATCAGTACGCCCAACCCTATCAGTACGCCCAACCCTATCAGTACGCCCAACCCTATCAGTACGCCCAACCCTATCAGTACGCCCAACCCTATCAGTACGCCCAACCCTATCAGTACGCCCAACCCTATCAGTACGCCCAACCCTATCAGTACGCCCAACCCTATCAGTACGCCCAACCCTATCAGTACGCCCAACCCTATCAGTACGCCCAACCCTATCAGTACGCCCAACCCTATCAGTACGCCCAACCCTATCAGTACGCCCAACCCTATCAGTACGCCCAACCCTATCAGTACGCCCAACCCTATCAGTACGCCCAACCCTATCAGTACGCCCAACCCTATCAGTACGCCCAACCCTATCAGTACGCCCAACCCTATCAGTACGCCCAACCCTATCAGTACGCCCAACCCTATCAGTACGCCCAACCCTATCAGTACGCCCAACCCTATCAGTACGCCCAACCCTATCAGTACGCCCAACCCTATCAGTACGCCCAACCCTATCAGTACGCCCAACCCTATCAGTACGCCCAACCCTATCAGTACGCCCAACCCTATCAGTACGCCCAACCCTATCAGTACGCCCAACCCTATCAGTACGCCCAACCCTATCAGTACGCCCAACCCTATCAGTACGCCCAACCCTATCAGTACGCCCAACCCTATCAGTACGCCCAACCCTATCAGTACGCCCAACCCTATCAGTACGCCCAACCCTATCAGTACGCCCAACCCTATCAGTACGCCCAACCCTATCAGTACGCCCAACCCTATCAGTACGCCCAACCCTATCAGTACGCCCAACCCTATCAGTACGCCCAACCCTATCAGTACGCCCAACCCTATCAGTACGCCCAACCCTATCAGTACGCCCAACCCTATCAGTACGCCCAACCCTATCAGTACGCCCAACCCTATCAGTACGCCCAACCCTATCAGTACGCCCAACCCTATCAGTACGCCCAACCCTATCAGTACGCCCAACCCTATCAGTACGCCCAACCCTATCAGTACGCCCAACCCTATCAGTACGCCCAACCCTATCAGTACGCCCAACCCTATCAGTACGCCCAACCCTATCAGTACGCCCAACCCTATCAGTACGCCCAACCCTATCAGTACGCCCAACCCTATCAGTACGCCCAACCCTATCAGTACGCCCAACCCTATCAGTACGCCCAACCCTATCAGTACGCCCAACCCTATCAGTACGCCCAACCCTATCAGTACGCCCAACCCTATCAGTACGCCCAACCCTATCAGTACGCCCAACCCTATCAGTACGCCCAACCCTATCAGTACGCCCAACCCTATCAGTACGCCCAACCCTATCAGTACGCCCAACCCTATCAGTACGCCCAACCCTATCAGTACGCCCAACCCTATCAGTACGCCCAACCCTATCAGTACGCCCAACCCTATCAGTACGCCCAACCCTATCAGTACGCCCAACCCTATCAGTACGCCCAACCCTATCAGTACGCCCAACCCTATCAGTACGCCCAACCCTATCAGTACGCCCAACCCTATCAGTACGCCCAACCCTATCAGTACGCCCAACCCTATCAGTACGCCCAACCCTATCAGTACGCCCAACCCTATCAGTACGCCCAACCCTATCAGTACGCCCAACCCTATCAGTACGCCCAACCCTATCAGTACGCCCAACCCTATCAGTACGCCCAACCCTATCAGTACGCCCAACCCTATCAGTACGCCCAACCCTATCAGTACGCCCAACCCTATCAGTACGCCCAACCCTATCAGTACGCCCAACCCTATCAGTACGCCCAACCCTATCAGTACGCCCAACCCTATCAGTACGCCCAACCCTATCAGTACGCCCAACCCTATCAGTACGCCCAACCCTATCAGTACGCCCAACCCTATCAGTACGCCCAACCCTATCAGTACGCCCAACCCTATCAGTACGCCCAACCCTATCAGTACGCCCAACCCTATCAGTACGCCCAACCCTATCAGTACGCCCAACCCTATCAGTACGCCCAACCCTATCAGTACGCCCAACCCTATCAGTACGCCCAACCCTATCAGTACGCCCAACCCTATCAGTACGCCCAACCCTATCAGTACGCCCAACCCTATCAGTACGCCCAACCCTATCAGTACGCCCAACCCTATCAGTACGCCCAACCCTATCAGTACGCCCAACCCTATCAGTACGCCCAACCCTATCAGTACGCCCAACCCTATCAGTACGCCCAACCCTATCAGTACGCCCAACCCTATCAGTACGCCCAACCCTATCAGTACGCCCAACCCTATCAGTACGCCCAACCCTATCAGTACGCCCAACCCTATCAGTACGCCCAACCCTATCAGTACGCCCAACCCTATCAGTACGCCCAACCCTATCAGTACGCCCAACCCTATCAGTACGCCCAACCCTATCAGTACGCCCAACCCTATCAGTACGCCCAACCCTATCAGTACGCCCAACCCTATCAGTACGCCCAACCCTATCAGTACGCCCAACCCTATCAGTACGCCCAACCCTATCAGTACGCCCAACCCTATCAGTACGCCCAACCCTATCAGTACGCCCAACCCTATCAGTACGCCCAACCCTATCAGTACGCCCAACCCTATCAGTACGCCCAACCCTATCAGTACGCCCAACCCTATCAGTACGCCCAACCCTATCAGTACGCCCAACCCTATCAGTACGCCCAACCCTATCAGTACGCCCAACCCTATCAGTACGCCCAACCCTATCAGTACGCCCAACCCTATCAGTACGCCCAACCCTATCAGTACGCCCAACCCTATCAGTACGCCCAACCCTATCAGTACGCCCAACCCTATCAGTACGCCCAACCCTATCAGTACGCCCAACCCTATCAGTACGCCCAACCCTATCAGTACGCCCAACCCTATCAGTACGCCCAACCCTATCAGTACGCCCAACCCTATCAGTACGCCCAACCCTATCAGTACGCCCAACCCTATCAGTACGCCCAACCCTATCAGTACGCCCAACCCTATCAGTACGCCCAACCCTATCAGTACGCCCAACCCTATCAGTACGCCCAACCCTATCAGTACGCCCAACCCTATCAGTACGCCCAACCCTATCAGTACGCCCAACCCTATCAGTACGCCCAACCCTATCAGTACGCCCAACCCTATCAGTACGCCCAACCCTATCAGTACGCCCAACCCTATCAGTACGCCCAACCCTATCAGTACGCCCAACCCTATCAGTACGCCCAACCCTATCAGTACGCCCAACCCTATCAGTACGCCCAACCCTATCAGTACGCCCAACCCTATCAGTACGCCCAACCCTATCAGTACGCCCAACCCTATCAGTACGCCCAACCCTATCAGTACGCCCAACCCTATCAGTACGCCCAACCCTATCAGTACGCCCAACCCTATCAGTACGCCCAACCCTATCAGTACGCCCAACCCTATCAGTACGCCCAACCCTATCAGTACGCCCAACCCTATCAGTACGCCCAACCCTATCAGTACGCCCAACCCTATCAGTACGCCCAACCCTATCAGTACGCCCAACCCTATCAGTACGCCCAACCCTATCAGTACGCCCAACCCTATCAGTACGCCCAACCCTATCAGTACGCCCAACCCTATCAGTACGCCCAACCCTATCAGTACGCCCAACCCTATCAGTACGCCCAACCCTATCAGTACGCCCAACCCTATCAGTACGCCCAACCCTATCAGTACGCCCAACCCTATCAGTACGCCCAACCCTATCAGTACGCCCAACCCTATCAGTACGCCCAACCCTATCAGTACGCCCAACCCTATCAGTACGCCCAACCCTATCAGTACGCCCAACCCTATCAGTACGCCCAACCCTATCAGTACGCCCAACCCTATCAGTACGCCCAACCCTATCAGTACGCCCAACCCTATCAGTACGCCCAACCCTATCAGTACGCCCAACCCTATCAGTACGCCCAACCCTATCAGTACGCCCAACCCTATCAGTACGCCCAACCCTATCAGTACGCCCAACCCTATCAGTACGCCCAACCCTATCAGTACGCCCAACCCTATCAGTACGCCCAACCCTATCAGTACGCCCAACCCTATCAGTACGCCCAACCCTATCAGTACGCCCAACCCTATCAGTACGCCCAACCCTATCAGTACGCCCAACCCTATCAGTACGCCCAACCCTATCAGTACGCCCAACCCTATCAGTACGCCCAACCCTATCAGTACGCCCAACCCTATCAGTACGCCCAACCCTATCAGTACGCCCAACCCTATCAGTACGCCCAACCCTATCAGTACGCCCAACCCTATCAGTACGCCCAACCCTATCAGTACGCCCAACCCTATCAGTACGCCCAACCCTATCAGTACGCCCAACCCTATCAGTACGCCCAACCCTATCAGTACGCCCAACCCTATCAGTACGCCCAACCCTATCAGTACGCCCAACCCTATCAGTACGCCCAACCCTATCAGTACGCCCAACCCTATCAGTACGCCCAACCCTATCAGTACGCCCAACCCTATCAGTACGCCCAACCCTATCAGTACGCCCAACCCTATCAGTACGCCCAACCCTATCAGTACGCCCAACCCTATCAGTACGCCCAACCCTATCAGTACGCCCAACCCTATCAGTACGCCCAACCCTATCAGTACGCCCAACCCTATCAGTACGCCCAACCCTATCAGTACGCCCAACCCTATCAGTACGCCCAACCCTATCAGTACGCCCAACCCTATCAGTACGCCCAACCCTATCAGTACGCCCAACCCTATCAGTACGCCCAACCCTATCAGTACGCCCAACCCTATCAGTACGCCCAACCCTATCAGTACGCCCAACCCTATCAGTACGCCCAACCCTATCAGTACGCCCAACCCTATCAGTACGCCCAACCCTATCAGTACGCCCAACCCTATCAGTACGCCCAACCCTATCAGTACGCCCAACCCTATCAGTACGCCCAACCCTATCAGTACGCCCAACCCTATCAGTACGCCCAACCCTATCAGTACGCCCAACCCTATCAGTACGCCCAACCCTATCAGTACGCCCAACCCTATCAGTACGCCCAACCCTATCAGTACGCCCAACCCTATCAGTACGCCCAACCCTATCAGTACGCCCAACCCTATCAGTACGCCCAACCCTATCAGTACGCCCAACCCTATCAGTACGCCCAACCCTATCAGTACGCCCAACCCTATCAGTACGCCCAACCCTATCAGTACGCCCAACCCTATCAGTACGCCCAACCCTATCAGTACGCCCAACCCTATCAGTACGCCCAACCCTATCAGTACGCCCAACCCTATCAGTACGCCCAACCCTATCAGTACGCCCAACCCTATCAGTACGCCCAACCCTATCAGTACGCCCAACCCTATCAGTACGCCCAACCCTATCAGTACGCCCAACCCTATCAGTACGCCCAACCCTATCAGTACGCCCAACCCTATCAGTACGCCCAACCCTATCAGTACGCCCAACCCTATCAGTACGCCCAACCCTATCAGTACGCCCAACCCTATCAGTACGCCCAACCCTATCAGTACGCCCAACCCTATCAGTACGCCCAACCCTATCAGTACGCCCAACCCTATCAGTACGCCCAACCCTATCAGTACGCCCAACCCTATCAGTACGCCCAACCCTATCAGTACGCCCAACCCTATCAGTACGCCCAACCCTATCAGTACGCCCAACCCTATCAGTACGCCCAACCCTATCAGTACGCCCAACCCTATCAGTACGCCCAACCCTATCAGTACGCCCAACCCTATCAGTACGCCCAACCCTATCAGTACGCCCAACCCTATCAGTACGCCCAACCCTATCAGTACGCCCAACCCTATCAGTACGCCCAACCCTATCAGTACGCCCAACCCTATCAGTACGCCCAACCCTATCAGTACGCCCAACCCTATCAGTACGCCCAACCCTATCAGTACGCCCAACCCTATCAGTACGCCCAACCCTATCAGTACGCCCAACCCTATCAGTACGCCCAACCGATAGGTTCTGCGCGGGTGGCCCAGGACTGAAAAAGCTGTAAAGTCAGCCTTTGCAAAAAGGCTACCAAGAGATTAGAATTGCCTACAAACTAAGCAAATGTCAAACTGTTCAGAGCACTGCCCGAAAGTAATTAGTGGTCTAAGTTAAAGTCTCACTTTAATGCACCCTGCCTTGACTGATTTCTCTATTGATAAGTAATTAGTCAACTTTACAAGTCTAAGTTAAAGTCTCACTTTAATGCACCCTCCCTTGACTGATTTCTCTATTGGTAAGTAATTAGTCAACTTGACAAGTCTAAGTTAAAGTCTCACTTTAATGCACCCTCCCTTGACTGATTTCTCTATTGGTAAGTAATTAGTCAACTTGGGAAGGAAGTCTAAGTTAAAGTCTCACTTTAATGCAACCTGCCTTGACTGATTTCTCTATTGTTAAGTAATTAGTCAACTTGAGAAGTCTAAGTTAAAGTCTCACTTTAATGCACCCTCCCTTGACTGATTTCTCTATTAGTAAGTGATCACTTGATATAGCTTAGTCCCTTGACGCAATGTTCTACCTACAGCTTACGGGTTTATGGGATGGGGGACCCGAGCTTAGTAGGCCACGTCAATACACTATACCAACTGATTAAGTACTCCACTTCCCTCCCAAAGGCTATTCCCACCCAAGGGATAACACAGTACAAATACTATTTCTCAAATGGTCAGAGTTAAGCTCCACTGATATATAGCGGGATTGGTCGCACCATACCGTGGGTACAACGGGTCCTGGGTTTGATCAATCCTTTTATATACCAGACCATCTGAGTTCAGGGGTTGAAGTCCGTCAACCCCCGAAACCTACCGTCATCCAACAGTCGCTGGCACCTCCTAAATCAGCCTGGGGAAGGGTTTGGTTTGTTTATTTAGCATGTAATAAAAAAATAAGACAACATAAAAGAAACAAAAATATAATGCAAGGAAAGGAAGAAGCCTATGGGCTTATATGGAATCCTTTCCTAAAGGAAGTGGTTATTGGTTTAAAAGATTAAAAGTTCATTAAGAACAGAACATAAATCTAGAAGTTGTCAAAGGGGGGCAGCTGTGCAGTAAAGAAAATAAAAACAGACTGCACAGAAAACAGAAATAAACAATACAACAACAAATACACACAAGAAAATATAACACATCAAGGTAAAACATGAAATCTACAGAGACGAAAAAATAAGATATTTCTTAAGATGTTTTTTGAATATTGGTAAGGATAATGAGGATTTAAGTGAGGCATCTAGGGAGTTCCATAGATGAGGGCCTCTAAATTTGATGAAAGATTGATATTTGGACGTGCGACAATAGGGTAATTCAAAATGATCTCTTTGCCTTGTGGGGTAGGAGTGAATGTCCGAAGTAATACGGAAGAAATTGTGAAAAGAAGACGGAAGGTCTTGTATGCATTTTTTGAATTTAAACATAAAAAACAGGTCTGAAAAACGTTTACTTTGTCGATGGGTAATAGCGAGTATTTAATAAAGAGCGCGGCAGACGGCTCATACCGATTTGAATGTGAAATCAAGGGAAATCAAGGGAAACAATCAACCCTAACCATTCCACAATCTCTGGCTCTGTCAAATCCTACATTGATCTTGGAGCAATAACACGAGTTAAGACAATTTAGTAACATTGTTGGTAATAATTTTAAAGATATTTTCATGCTGAATTTTTTGGTACAACCATGTGCGACTTTGTTTGAATCACGAAAAAGACCATTATTTAGAAAATCATGATTTTCGCATTCATCGGCCTGTAGCTCAGGATAGGAGAGTCCCACAGAAACCAAACGCATGGTTGAGTAAAGTTCAAAGGCTTGTGGATCCATAAGATACTTCGGCGTCCCCGTGGGCCCCTTTGTTCGTCCACTGGGGGGGTGAAATCTCTTAAAAAAGAAACTTTTTTTTTTTTTACACTGCCCCTTAACTAATTTGGTGACGCTGAGTTAATTGGTGCAGGTCTCTAGTGTCTACGACAGGTGTTCCCAAACTTTTTTGGACCAGGTACCCCTTTTGGGGTAGATATTTTTCCAGGTACCCCCTCATCCTCGCAACACGGATAACAATATATTTACAACCACAAGCAGTGTTTCCTGCAGGAAAAAGATTTGGCATGGTGCTGGGCACAGGCCGCAATTTTGATTAATTAATTAATTAGATTAATTAATTAATAAGATTAATTTGTATTATTGCTCTTGTATTGCTATTGGAGACGTCTAAATGTGTACGTCTTCTCTTATGGGGGTCCCTGGCATATCTTTTCAAATGGGGGTCCACGGGCTAAGTAGTGTCAATTTGGGGGTCCTTGACATGAAAAAGTTTGGGAACCACTGCTTTAAACACTTTAGCACTTTATGAACAAAATAGATGGGTCCCCCCTGGAACTCCCTCAGGTACCCCTGGGGGTCCCCGGACCCCACTGGTCTACGACACTTGGATGTGGGTGAAAGGGCCCTTTAAACGTACAAGAAATGCCTAGAATACCGTACGAGTGTCGCACAAAAATGATACACATATCCACATGTTCGTCTCGGTGCCCTCTACAACATACTGAAATTTTGGAAGTGGGTGAAATGGTCCTTTAAACGTCCAAAAATATTCCTAGAAAAGAACTAAACATTTTTGTACCAACTTCAACTTAACCCACTAAATCCAGCGTGAACTTGAGTCAGACTAAGTGGTTTTTGAAAATATATATATTAGTCATTATTTTTAGTCATTTTGCTCCAAAACTTATTCTACCCCCACTAAATCAATGGCACTGAATCAGAATATGTAGGTTATATCTCAATATCTCAATCCAACAACCACAATTGCCTTAATTGGCTAATTATACAGTTTGCGTAGAAATGTCATAGAGAAACAAAACATACATAGAAAGGTTTGTCTCAGCAAGCCTTATGATTGTGTCTTGTGTGGTTAACAATTGTTGGACTCTTTAGTCTGGCGTCTTTGAGTAACATCACGGACTGATGTGACTCAAAGACGCACACAAGCCCCCACGCCGCGTCAAGGCAGAGTCCATGTGGGGGGAATTTCATTGTCACGCAAACGCACACAAACACTCACCCTTTTTTTAACCGAAGATTTTGTAACACATTTTTCACCACGCAAACACACTCACCCTTTTTTAATATTCTATTTATCCCACGATTCATTTTTCACCACACATACACAGCTTTAGCATATGGATAGAAGTATTGCTAGCAGCACTAAAGACACATGTTTAGCATGATTGAGGGCAGCAATAACAGAACTAGCAAAGGCTGCTGTAGTAGTAAACATTAGCATCATGATCATATAACACAAACGGTCATTGAGCAGCGCAAAGAGCAGCTTACCAGAGGAGAACTACTACAATAATGAGCTGGAGCAGATATTTCACAGCTGGGAGTTTAAATAGCCCCACCCAATCGAGTGGAGTGAACATGTGACTGATCAAGATTTGGCCCTCCTTTGAGTTGCGCAGGAACTAGCTCTGCAGACTTATCATTCGTACTCCATGAGTACAAGTGAAGCAATGTAAATTCTAAAGTATCCAATCTGCATTACCTGTGATTAAAGCCTCTTTAGAACAAACAGATCTTCTGGACAAAAGCAGCACCGGAGGCTGGGGCCAGGACTACTGCTCCACGGCAGGGTGGCAGCATCATGGGTTCAGAGTAAACTGCATAGGCAAAGAATGCTGCGTTAGCTTGTGCTACAAACAAGTCAAAGGCTTCCCACATAAGCAAAGAATTCTGCATTAGCTTGTGCTACAAACAAGTCAAAGGCTTCCCACATAAGTAAAGAATGCTGCATTAGCTTGTGCTACAAACAAGTCAAAGGCTTCCCACATAAGCAAAGCATGATGCTTTAGCTTGTGCTGCCTACAAACGAATCAAAGGATTTTGACATAAGCACTGTGTTAGCTTGTTCTACAAACAAGCCATCGGCTTCACACATAGGAAGCAACCGATGTCATTGAGCAGAGCAAGGGTTAGCTTACCAGAGGAGAACTACTATAATAATGAGCTGGAGCAGATATTTCACAGCTGGGAGTTTAAATAGCCCCACCCAAGCGAGTCAACATGTGACTTATCAGTCACAGATGGAGTCAACTTTAATTATGCACATTTTTATGTTTAGTAGCAGTAAAAAAAATTATTTGAAAAGATTTAGCATATGGGTAGAAGTATTGCTAGCAGCACTAAAAGACACATGTTTAGCATGATTGAGAGCAGCAATAACAGAACTAGCAATGGCTGCTGTAGTAGGAAACATTAGCATCATGATCATTTAACACAAACAGTCATTGAGCAGAGCAATGAGCAGCGTACCAGAGGAGAACTACTACAATAATGAGCTGGAGCATATATTTCACAGCTGGGAGTTGAAATAGCCACACCCAATCGAGTGGAGTGAACATGTGACTTTGGCCCTTCTTTGAGTTGTGCCTGAACTAGCTCTGCAGACTTATCATTCGTACTCCATGAGTACAAATGAAGCAATGTAAATAATAAAGTATCCAATCTGCATTACCTGTGATTAAAGCCTCTTTAGAACAACCAGATCTTCTGGACAAAAGCAGCACTGGCAGGGGGGGCAACCTCATGGGTTCAGAGTGCACTGCATAAGCAAAGAATGCTACGTTAGCTTGTGCTACAAACAAGTCAAAGGCTTCCCACATAAGCAAAGCTTGATGCGTTAGCTTGTGCTGCCTTCAAACGAATCAAAGGATTTTGACATAAGCACTGTGTTAGCTTGTTTTACAAACAAGTCAAAGGCTTTACACATAGGAAGCAACTGATGTTCCTAGTAATTCATAAATGATGCAAATTTTCATGTTTGGTAGCAGTAAAAACACTTATTTGAAAAGCTTTAGCATATGGGTAGAAGTATTGCTAGCAGCACTAAAGACACATGTTTAGCATGATTGAGAGCAGCAATAACAGAACTAGCAAAGGCTGCTGTAGTAGGAAACATTAGCATCATGATCATATAACACAAACGGTCATTGAGCAGCGCAAAAAGCAGCTTACCAGAGGAGAACTATTACAATAATGAGCTGGAGCAGATATTTCACAGCTGGGAGTTTTAATAGCCCAACCCAATCGAGTGGAGTGAACATGTGACTGATCAAGATTTGGCCCTCCTTTGAGTTGTGCCAGAACTAGCTCTGCAGACTTATCATTCGTACTCCATGAGTACATGTGAAGCAATGTAAATTCTAAAGTATCCGATCTACATTACCTGTGATTTAAGCCTCTTTAGAACAACCAGATCTTCTGGACAAAAGCAGCACCGGAGGCTGGGGCCAGGACTACAGCTCCACGGCAGGGTGGCAACATCATGGGTTCAGAGTAAACTGCATAGGCAAAGAATGCTGCGTTAGCTTGTGCTACAAACAAGTCAAAGGCTTCCCACATAAGCAAAGCATGATGTGTTAGCTTGTGCTGCCTACAAACGAATCAAAGGATTTTGACATAAGCACTGTGTTAGCTTGTTCTACAAACAAGTCAAAGGCTTTACACATAGGAAGCAACCAATGTTCCTAGTAATTCATAAATGATGCACATTTTCATGTTTAGTAGCAGTAAAAACATTTATTTGAAAAGCTTTAGCATATGGGTAGAAGTATTGCAATAACAGAACTAGCAATGGCTGCTGTATTAGTAAACATTAGCATCATGATCATATAACACAAATCTTCATTGAGCAGAGCAAAGAGCAGCTTACCAGAGGAGAACTACTACAATAATGAGCTGGAGCAGATATTTCACAGCTGGGAGTTTAAATAGCCCCACCCAATCGAGTTAACATGTGATTATCAGTCACAGATTGAGTGAACATGTAACTGATCAAGATTTGGCCCTCCTTTGAGTTGTGCCAGAACTAGCTCTGCAGACTTATCATTCGTAGTCCATGAGTACAAGTGAAGCAATGTAAATTGTAAAGTATCCAATCTGCATTACCTGTGATTAAAGCCCCTTTAGAACAACCAGATCTTCTGGACAAAAGCACCGGAGGCTGGGGCCAGGACTACTGCTCCACGGCAGGGTGGCAACATCATGGGTTCAGAGTGCACTGCATAAGCAAAGAATGCTGCGTTAGCTTGTGCGACAAACGAGTCAAAGGCTTCCCACATAAGCAAAGCATGATGCGTTAGCTTGTTCTAGAAACAAGCCAAAGGCTTCACACATAGCAACCGATGTTACTAGTAATTCATAAATGATGCACATATTTATGTTTAGTAGCAGTAAAAACACTTATTTGAAAAGCTTTAGCATATGGGTAGAAGTATTGCTAGCAGCACCAAATGCCACATGTTTAGCATGATTGAGAGCAGCAATAACATAACTAGCAATGGCTGCTGTAGTAGGAAACAGTAGCATCATGATCATAGAACACAAACAGTAATTGAGCAGAGCAAAGAGCAGCTTACCAGAGGAGAACTACTACAATAATGAGCTGGAGCAGATATTTCACAGCTGGGACTTTAAATAGACCCACCCAATCGAGTGGAGTGAACATGTGACTGATCAAGATTTGGCCCTCCTTTGAGTTGTGCAGGAACTAGCTCTGCAGACTTATCATTCGTACTCCATGAGTAAAAGTGAAGCAATGTAAATTCTAAAGTATCCAATCTGCATTACCTGTGATTAAAGCCTCTTTAGAACAACCAGATCTTCTGGACAAAAGCAGCACCGGAGGCTGGGGCCAGGACAACTGCTCCACGGCAGGGTGGCAGCATCATGGGTTCAGAGTGCACTGCATAAGCAAAGAATGCTGCGTTAGCTTGTGCTACAAACAAGTCAAAGGCTTCCCACATAAGCAAAGCATGATGTGTTAGCTTGTGCTGCCTACAAACGAATCAAAGGATTTTGACATAAGCACTGTGTTAGCTTGTTCTACAAACAAGTCAAAGGCTTTACACATAGGAAGCAACCAATGTTCCTAGTAATTCATAAATGATGCACATTTTCATGTTTAGTAGCAGTAAAAACATTTATTTGAAAAGCTTTAGCATATGGGTAGAAGTATTGCAATAACAGAACTAGCAATGGCTGCTGTATTAGTAAACATTAGCATCATGATCATATAACACAAATCTTCATTGAGCAGAGCAAAGAGCAGCTTACCAGAGGAGAACTACTACAATAATGAGCTGGAGCAGATATTTCACAGCTGGGAGTTTAAATAGCCCCACCCAATCGAGTTAACATGTGATTATCAGTCACAGATTGAGTGAACATGTAACTGATCAAGATTTGGCCCTCCTTTGAGTTGTGCCAGAACTAGCTCTGCAGACTTATCATTCGTAGTCCATGAGTACAAGTGAAGCAATGTAAATTGTAAAGTATCCAATCTGCATTACCTGTGATTAAAGCCCCTTTAGAACAACCAGATCTTCTGGACAAAAGCACCGGAGGCTGGGGCCAGGACTACTGCTCCACGGCAGGGTGGCAACATCATGGGTTCAGAGTGCACTGCATAAGCAAAGAATGCTGCGTTAGCTTGTGCGACAAACGAGTCAAAGGCTTCCCACATAAGCAAAGCATGATGCGTTAGCTTGTTCTAGAAACAAGCCAAAGGCTTCACACATAGCAACCGATGTTACTAGTAATTCATAAATGATGCACATATTTATGTTTAGTAGCAGTAAAAACACTTATTTGAAAAGCTTTAGCATATGGGTAGAAGTATTGCTAGCAGCACCAAATGCCACATGTTTAGCATGATTGAGAGCAGCAATAACATAACTAGCAATGGCTGCTGTAGTAGGAAACAGTAGCATCATGATCATAGAACACAAACAGTAATTGAGCAGAGCAAAGAGCAGCTTACCAGAGGAGAACTACTACAATAATGAGCTGGAGCAGATATTTCACAGCTGGGACTTTAAATAGACCCACCCAATCGAGTGGAGTGAACATGTGACTGATCAAGATTTGGCCCTCCTTTGAGTTGTGCAGGAACTAGCTCTGCAGACTTATCATTCGTACTCCATGAGTAAAAGTGAAGCAATGTAAATTCTAAAGTATCCAATCTGCATTACCTGTGATTAAAGCCTCTTTAGAACAACCAGATCTTCTGGACAAAAGCAGCACCGGAGGCTGGGGCCAGGACAACTGCTCCACGGCAGGGTGGCAGCATCATGGGTTCAGAGTGCACTGCATAAGCAAAGAATGCTGCGTTAGCTTGTGCTACAAACAAGTCAAAGGCTTCCCACATAAGCAAAGAATGCTGCGTTAGCTTGTGCTACAAACAAGTCAAAGGCTTCCCACATAAGTAAAGAATGCTGCATTAGCTTGTGCTACAAACAAGTCAAAGGCTTCCCACATAAGCAAAGCATGATGCGTTAGCTTGTTCTACAAACAAGCAAAGGCTTCACACATAGCAACCGATGTTCCTAGTAATTCATAAATGATGCAGGGGTTAGGGTTAGGGGGTTAGGGTTAACCCTAACCCTAACCAGATCTTCTGGACAAAAGCACCGGAGGCTGGGGCCAGGACTACTGCTCCACGGCAGGGTGGCAACATCATGGGTTCAGAGTGCACTGCATAAGCAAAGAATGCTGCGTTAGCTTGTGCGACAAACGAGTCAAAGGCTTCCCACATAAGCAAAGCATGATGCGTTAGCTTGTTCTAGAAACAAGCCAAAGGCTTCACACATAGCAACCGATGTTACTAGTAATTCATAAATGATGCACATATTTATGTTTAGTAGCAGTAAAAACACTTATTTGAAAAGCTTTAGCATATGGGTAGAAGTATTGCTAGCAGCACCAAATGCCACATGTTTAGCATGATTGAGAGCAGCAATAACATAACTAGCAATGGCTGCTGTAGTAGGAAACAGTAGCATCATGATCATAGAACACAAACAGTAATTGAGCAGAGCAAAGAGCAGCTTACCAGAGGAGAACTACTACAATAATGAGCTGGAGCAGATATTTCACAGCTGGGACTTTAAATAGACCCACCCAATCGAGTGGAGTGAACATGTGACTGATCAAGATTTGGCCCTCCTTTGAGTTGTGCAGGAACTAGCTCTGCAGACTTATCATTCGTACTCCATGAGTAAAAGTGAAGCAATGTAAATTCTAAAGTATCCAATCTGCATTACCTGTGATTAAAGCCTCTTTAGAACAACCAGATCTTCTGGACAAAAGCAGCACCGGAGGCTGGGGCCAGGACAACTGCTCCACGGCAGGGTGGCAGCATCATGGGTTCAGAGTGCACTGCATAAGCAAAGAATGCTGCGTTAGCTTGTGCTACAAACAAGTCAAAGGCTTCCCACATAAGCAAAGAATGCTGCGTTAGCTTGTGCTACAAACAAGTCAAAGGCTTCCCACATAAGTAAAGAATGCTGCATTAGCTTGTGCTACAAACTAGTCAAAGGCTTCCCACATAAGCAAAGCATGATGCGTTAGCTTGTTCTACAAACAAGCAAAGGCTTCACACATAGCAACCGATGTTCCTAGTAATTCATAAATGATGCAGGGGTTAGGGTTAGGGGGTTAGGGTTAACCCTAACCCTAACCAGATCTTCTGGACAAAAGCAGCACCGGAGGCTGGGGCCAGGACTACTGCTCCACGGCAGGGTGGCAACATCATGGGTTCAGAGTGCACTGCATAAGCAAAGAATGCTACGTTAGCTTGTGCTACAAACAAGTCAAAGGCTTCCCACATAAGCAAAGCATGATGCGTTAGCTTGTTCTACAAACAAGACAAAGGCTTCACACATAGCAACCGATGTTCCTAGTAATTCATAAATGATGCACATTTTTATGTTTAGTAGCAGTAAAAACACTTATTTGAAAAGCTTTAGCATATGGGTAGAAGTATTGCTAGCAGCACTAAAAGACACATGTTTAGCATGATTGAGAGCAGCAATAACAGAACTAGCAATGGCTGCTGTAGTAGGAAACATTAGCATCATGATCATTTAACACAAACAGTCATTGAGCAGAGCAATGAGCAGCTTACCAGAGGAGAACTACAATAAAAATGAGCTGGAGCATATATTTCACAGCTGGGAGTTTAAATAGCCACATCCAATCGAGTGGAGTGAACATGTGACTTTGGCCCTCCTTTGAGTTGTGCCTGAACTAGCTCTGCAGACTTATCATTCTTACTCCATGAGTAAAAGTGAAGCAATGTAAATTCTAAAGTATCCAATCTGCATTACCTGTGATTAAAGCCTCTTTAGAACAACCAGATCTTCTGGACAAAAGCAGCACCGGAGGCTGGGGCCAGGACTACTGCTCCACGGCAGGGTGGCAACATCATGGGTTCAAAGTGCACTGCATAAGCAAAGAATGCTACGTTAGCTTGTGCTACAAACAAGTCAAAGGCTTCCCACATAAGCAAAGCATGATGCGTTAGCTTGTTCTACAAACAAGCCAAAGGCTTCACACATAGCAACCGATGTTCCTAGTAATTCATAAATGATGCACATTTTTATGTTTAGTAGCAGTAAAAACACTTATTTGAAAAGCTTTAGCATATGGGTAGAAGTATTGCTAGCAGCACTAAAAGACACATGTTTAGCATGATTGAGAGCAGCAATAACAGAAATAGCAATGGCTGCTGTAGTAGGAAACATTAGCATCATGATCATTTAACACAAACAGTCATTGAGCAGAGCAATGAGCAGCTTACCAGAGGAGAACTACAATAAAAATGAGATGGAGCATAATTATATTTCACAGCTGGGAGTTTAAATAGCCACACCCAATCGAGTGGAGTGAACATGTGACTTTGGCCCTCCTTTGAGTTGTGCCTGAACTAGCTCTGCAGACTTATCATTCGTACTCCATGAGTAAAAGTGAAGCAATGTAAATTCTAAAGTATCCAATCTGCATTACCTGTGATTAAAGCCTCTTTAGAACAACCAGATCTTCTGGACAAAAGCAGCACCGGAGGCTGGGGCCAGGACTACTGCTCCACGGCAGGGTGGCAGCATCATGGGTTCAGAGTGCACTGCATAAGCAAAGAATGCTGCGTTAGCTTGTGCTACAAACAAGTCAAAGGCTTCCCACATAAGTAAAGAATGCTGCATTAGCTTGTGCTACAAACAAGTCAAAGGCTTCCCACATAAGCAAAGCATGATGCTTTAGCTTGTGCTGCCTACAAACGAATCAAAGGATTTTGACATAAGCACTGCGTTAGCTTGTTCTACAAACAAGCCATCGGCTTCACACATAGGAAGCAACCGATGTCATTGAGCAGAGCAAGGGTTAGCTTACCAGAGGAGAACTACTATAATAATGAGCTGGAGCAGATATTTCACAGCTGGGAGTTTAAATAGCCCAACCCAAGCGAGTCAACATGTGACTTATCAGTCACAGATGGAGTCAACTTTAATTATGCACATTTTTATGTTTAGTAGCAGTAAAAACACTTATTTGAAAAGCTTTAGCATATGGGTAGAAGTATTGCTAGCAGCACTAAAAGACACATGTTTAGCATGATTGAGAGCAGCAATAACAGAACTAGCAATGGCTGCTGTAGTAGGAAACATTAGCATCATGATCATTTAACACAAACATTCATTGAGCAGAGCAATGAGCAGCTTACCAGGAGAACTACAATAATAATGAGCTGGAGCATATTTTTCACAGCTGGGAGTTTAAATAGCCACACCCAATCGAGTGGAGTTAACATGTGACTTTGGCCCTCCTTTGAGTTGTGCCTGAACTAGCTCTGCAGACTTATCATTCTTACTCCATGAGTACAAGTGAAGCAATGTAAATTCTAAAGTATCCAATCTGCATTACCTGTGATTAAAGCCTCTTTAGAACAACCAGATCTTCTGGACAAAAGCAGCACCGGAGGCTGGGGCCAGGACTACTGCTCCACGGCAGGGTGGCAACATCATGGGTTCAAAGTGCACTGCATAAGCAAAGAATGCTACGTTAGCTTGTGCTACAAACAAGTCAAAGGCTTCCCACATAAGCAAAGCATGATGCGTTAGCTTGTTCTACAAACAAGCCAAAGGCTTCACACATAGCAACCGATGTTCCTAGTAATTCATAAATGCACATTTTTATGTTTAGTAGCAGTAAAAACACTTATTTGAAAAGCTTTAGCATATGGGTAGAAGTATTGCTAGCAGCACTAAAAGACACATGTTTAGCATGATTGAGAGCAGCAATAACAGAAATAGCAATGGCTGCTGTAGTAGGAAACATTAGCATCATGATCATTTAACACAAACAGTCATTGAGCAGAGCAATGAGCAGCTTACCAGAGGAGAACTACAATAAAAATGAGATGGAGCATAATTATATTTCACAGCTGGGAGTTTAAATAGCCACACCCAATCGAGTGGAGTGAACATGTGACTTTGGCCCTCCTTTGAGTTGTGCCTGAACTAGCTCTGCAGACTTATCATTCGTACTCCATGAGTAAAAGTGAAGCAATGTAAATTCTAAAGTATCCAATCTGCATTACCTGTGATTAAAGCCTCTTTAGAACAACCAGATCTTCTGGACAAAAGCAGCACCGGAGGCTGGGGCCAGGACAACTGCTCCACGGCAGGGTGGCAGCATCATGGGTTCAGAGTGCACTGCATAAGCAAAGAATGCTGCGTTAGCTTGTGCTACAAACAAGTCAAAGGCTTCCCACATAAGCAAAGAATGCTGCGTTAGCTTGTGCTACAAACAAGTCAAAGGCTTCCCACATAAGTAAAGAATGCTGCATTAGCTTGTGCTACAAACAAGTCAAAGGCTTCCCACATAAGCAAAGCATGATGCGTTAGCTTGTTCTACAAACAAGCAAAGGCTTCACACATAGCAACCGATGTTCCTAGTAATTCATAAATGATGCAGGGGTTAGGGTTAGGGGGTTAGGGTTAACCCTAACCCTAACCAGATCTTCTGGACAAAAGCAGCACCGGAGGCTGGGGCCAGGACTACTGCTCCACGGCAGGGTGGCAACATCATGGGTTCAGAGTGCACTGCATAAGCAAAGAATGCTACGTTAGCTTGTGCTACAAACAAGTCAAAGGCTTCCCACATAAGCAAAGCATGATGCGTTAGCTTGTTCTACAAACAAGACAAAGGCTTCACACATAGCAACCGATGTTCCTAGTAATTCATAAATGATGCACATTTTTATGTTTAGTAGCAGTAAAAACACTTATTTGAAAAGCTTTAGCATATGGGTAGAAGTATTGCTAGCAGCACTAAAAGACACATGTTTAGCATGATTGAGAGCAGCAATAACAGAACTAGCAATGGCTGCTGTAGTAGGAAACATTAGCATCATGATCATTTAACACAAACAGTCATTGAGCAGAGCAATGAGCAGCTTACCAGAGGAGAACTACAATAAAAATGAGCTGGAGCATATATTTCACAGCTGGGAGTTTAAATAGCCACATCCAATCGAGTGGAGTGAACATGTGACTTTGGCCCTCCTTTGAGTTGTGCCTGAACTAGCTCTGCAGACTTATCATTCTTACTCCATGAGTAAAAGTGAAGCAATGTAAATTCTAAAGTATCCAATCTGCATTACCTGTGATTAAAGCCTCTTTAGAACAACCAGATCTTCTGGACAAAAGCAGCACCGGAGGCTGGGGCCAGGACAACTGCTCCACGGCAGGGTGGCAGCATCATGGGTTCAGAGTGCACTGCATAAGCAAAGAATGCTGCGTTAGCTTGTGCTACAAACAAGTCAAAGGCTTCCCACATAAGCAAAGAATGCTGCATTAGCTTGTGCTACAAACACGTCAAAGGCTTCCCACATAAGTAAAGAATGCTGCATTAGCTTGTGCTACAAACAAGTCAAAGGCTTCCCACATAAGCAAAGCATGATGCTTTAGCTTGTGCTGCCTACAAACTAATCAAAGGATTTTGACATAAGCATTGCGTTAGCTTGTTCTACAAACAAGCCATCGGCTTCACACATAGGAAGCAACCGATGTCATTGAGCAGAGCAAGGGTTAGCTTACCAGAGGAGAACTACTATAATAATGAGCTGGAGCAGATATTTCACAGCTGGGAGTTTAAATAGCCCCACCCAAGCGAGTCAACATGTGACTTATCAGTCACAGATGGAGTCAACTTTAATTATGCACATTTTTATGTTTAGTAGCAGTAAAAACACTTATTTGAAAAGCTTTAGCATATGAGTAGAAGTATTGCTAGCAGCACTAAAAGACACATGTTTAGCATGATTGAGAGCAGCAATAACAGAACTAGCAATGGCTGCTGTAGTAGGAAACATTAGCATCATGATCATTTAACACAAACATTCATTGAGCAGAGCAATGAGCAGCTTACCAGAGGAGAACTACAATAATAATGAGCTGGAGCATATTTTTCACAGCTGGGAGTTTAAATAGCCACACCCAATCGAGTGGAGTTAACATGTGACTTTGGCCCTCCTTTGAGTTGTGCCTGAACTAGCTCTGCAGACTTATCATTCTTACTCCATGAGTACAAGTGAAGCAATGTAAATTCTAAAGTATCCAATCTGCATTACCTGTGATTAAAGCCTCTTTAGAACAACCAGATCTTCTGGACAAAAGCAGCACCGGAGGCTGGGGCCAGGACTACTGCTCCACGGCAGGGTGGCAACATCATGGGTTCAAAGTGCACTGCATAAGCAAAGAATGCTACGTTAGCTTGTGCTACAAACAAGTCAAAGGCTTCCCACATAAGCAAAGCATGATGCGTTAGCTTGTTCTACAAACAAGCCAAAGGCTTCACACATAGCAACCGATGTTCCTAGTAATTCATAAATGATGCACATTTTTATGTTTAGTAGCAGTAAAAACACTTATTTGAAAAGCTTTAGCATATGGGTAGAAGTATTGCTAGCAGCACTAAAAGACACATGTGTAGCATGATTGAGAGCAGCAATAACAGAAATAGCAATGGCTGCTGTAGTAGGAAACATTAGCATCATGATCATTTAACACAATCAGTCATTGAGCAGAGCAATGAGCAGCTTACCAGAGGAGAACTACAATAAAAATGAGATGGAGCATATATTTCACAGCTGGGAGTTTAAATAGCCACACCCAATCGAGTGGAGTGAACATGTGACTTTGGCCCTCCTTTGAGTTGTGCCTGAACTAGCTCTGCAGACTTATCATTCGTACTCCATGAGTAAAAGTGAAGCAATGTAAATTCTAAAGTATCCAATCTGCATTACCTGTGATTAAAGCCTCTTTAGAACAACCAGATCTTCTGGACAAAAGCAGCACCGGAGGCTGGGGCCAGGACTACTGCTCCACGGCAGGGTGGCAGCATCATGGGTTCGGAGTGCACTGCATAAGCAAAGAATGCTGCGTTAGCTTGTGCTACAAACAAGTCAAAGGCTTCCCACATAAGTAAAGAATGCTGCATTAGCTTGTGCTACAAACAAGTCAAAGGCTTCCCACATAAGCAAAGCATGATGCTTTAGCTTGTGCTGCCTACAAACTAATCAAAGGATTTTGACATAAGCACTGCGTTAGCTTGTTCTACAAACAAGCCATCGGCTTCACACATAGGAAGCAACCGATGTCATTGATCAGAGCAAGGGTTAGCTTACCAGAGGAGAACTACTATAATAATGAGCTGGAGCAGATATTTCACAGCTGGGAGTTTAAATAGCCCAACCCAAGCGAGTCAACATGTGACTTATCAGTCACAGATGGAGTCAACTTTAATTATGCAAATTTTTATGTTTAGTAGCAGTAAAAACACTTATTTGAAAAGCTTTAGCATATGGGTAGAAGTATTGCTAGCAGCACTAAAAGACACATGTTTAGCATGATTGAGAGCAGCAATAACAGAACTAGCAATGGCTGCTGTAGTAGGAAACATTAGCATCATGATCATTTAACACAAACATTCATTGAGCAGAGCAATGAGCAGCTTACCAGAGGAGAACTACAATAATAATGAGCTGGAGCATATTTTTCACAGCTGGGAGTTTAAATAGCCACACCCAATCGAGTGGAGTTAACATGTGACTTTGGCCCTCCTTTGAGTTGTGCCTGAACTAGCTCTGCAGACTTATCATTATTACTCCATGAGTACAAGTGAAGCAATGTAAATTCTAAAGTATCCAATCTGCATTACCTGTGATTAAAGCCTCTTTAGAACAACCAGATCTTCTGGACAAAAGCAGCACCGGAGGCTGGGGCCAGGACTACTGCTCCACGGCAGGGTGGCAACATCATGGGTTCAAAGTGCACTGCATAAGCAAAGAATGCTACGTTAGCTTGTGCTACAAACAAGTCAAAGGCTTCCCACATAAGCAAAGCATGATGCGTTAGCTTGTTCTACAAACAAGCCAAAGGCTTCACACATAGCAACCGATGTTCCTAGTAATTCATAAATGATGCACATTTATGTTTAGTAGCAGTAAAAACACTTATTTGAAAAGCTTTAGCATATGGGTAGAAGTATTGCTAGCAGCACTAAAAGACACATGTTTAGCATGATTGAGAGCAGCAATAACAGAAATAGCAATGGCTGCTGTAGTAGGAAACATTAGCATCATGATCATTTAACACAAACAGTCATTGAGCAGAGCAATGAGCAGCTTACCAGAGGAGAACTACAATAAAAATGAGATGGAGCATAATTATATTTCACAGCTGGGAGTTTAAATAGCCACACCCAATCGAGTGGAGTGAACATGTGACTTTGGCCCTCCTTTGAGTTGTGCCTGAACTAGCTCTGCAGACTTATCATTCGTACTCCATGAGTAAAAGTGAAGCAATGTAAATTCTAAAGTATCCAATCTGCATTACCTGTGATTAAAGCCTCTTTAGAACAACCAGATCTTCTGGACAAAAGCAGCACCGGAGGCTGGGGCCAGGACAACTGCTCCACGGCAGGGTGGCAGCATCATGGGTTCAGAGTGCACTGCATAAGCAAAGAATGCTGCGTTAGCTTGTGCTACAAACAAGTCAAAGGCTTCCCACATAAGCAAAGAATGCTGCGTTAGCTTGTGCTACAAACAAGTCAAAGGCTTCCCACATAAGTAAAGAATGCTGCATTAGCTTGTGCTACAAACAAGTCAAAGGCTTCCCACATAAGCAAAGCATGATGCGTTAGCTTGTTCTACAAACAAGCAAAGGCTTCACACATAGCAACCGATGTTCCTAGTAATTCATAAATGATGCAGGGGTTAGGGTTAGGGGGTTAGGGTTAACCCTAACCAGATCTTCTGGACAAAAGCAGCACCGGAGGCTGGGGCCAGGACTACTGCTCCACGGCAGGGTGGCAACATCATGGGTTCAGAGTGCACTGCATAAGCAAAGAATGCTACGTTAGCTTGTGCTACAAACAAGTCAAAGGCTTCCCACATAAGCAAAGCATGATGCGTTAGCTTGTTCTACAAACAAGACAAAGGCTTCACACATAGCAACCGATGTTCCTAGTAATTCATAAATGATGCACATTTTTATGTTTAGTAGCAGTAAAAACACTTATTTGAAAAGCTTTAGCATATGGGTAGAAGTATTGCTAGCAGCACTAAAAGACACATGTTTAGCATGATTGAGAGCAGCAATAACAGAACTAGCAATGGCTGCTGTAGTAGGAAACATTAGCATCATGATCATTTAACACAAACAGTCATTGAGCAGAGCAATGAGCAGCTTACCAGAGGAGAACTACAATAAAAATGAGCTGGAGCATATATTTCACAGCTGGGAGTTTAAATAGCCACATCCAATCGAGTGGAGTGAACATGTGACTTTGGCCCTCCTTTGAGTTGTGCCTGAACTAGCTCTGCAGACTTATCATTCTTACTCCATGAGTAAAAGTGAAGCAATGTAAATTCTAAAGTATCCAATCTGCATTACCTGTGATTAAAGCCTCTTTAGAACAACCAGATCTTCTGGACAAAAGCAGCACCGGAGGCTGGGGCCAGGACAACTGCTCCACGGCAGGGTGGCAGCATCATGGGTTCAGAGTGCACTGCATAAGCAAAGAATGCTGCGTTAGCTTGTGCTACAAACAAGTCAAAGGCTTCCCACATAAGCAAAGAATGCTGCATTAGCTTGTGCTACAAACACGTCAAAGGCTTCCCACATAAGTAAAGAATGCTGCATTAGCTTGTGCTACAAACAAGTCAAAGGCTTCCCACATAAGCAAAGCATGATGCTTTAGCTTGTGCTGCCTACAAACTAATCAAAGGATTTTGACATAAGCATTGCGTTAGCTTGTTCTACAAACAAGCCATCGGCTTCACACATAGGAAGCAACCGATGTCATTGAGCAGAGCAAGGGTTAGCTTACCAGAGGAGAACTACTATAATAATGAGCTGGAGCAGATATTTCACAGCTGGGAGTTTAAATAGCCCCACCCAAGCGAGTCAACATGTGACTTATCAGTCACAGATGGAGTCAACTTTAATTATGCACATTTTTATGTTTAGTAGCAGTAAAAACACTTATTTGAAAAGCTTTAGCATATGAGTAGAAGTATTGCTAGCAGCACTAAAAGACACATGTTTAGCATGATTGAGAGCAGCAATAACAGAACTAGCAATGGCTGCTGTAGTAGGAAACATTAGCATCATGATCATTTAACACAAACATTCATTGAGCAGAGCAATGAGCAGCTTACCAGAGGAGAACTACAATAATAATGAGCTGGAGCATATTTTTCACAGCTGGGAGTTTAAATAGCCACACCCAATCGAGTGGAGTTAACATGTGACTTTGGCCCTCCTTTGAGTTGTGCCTGAACTAGCTCTGCAGACTTATCATTCTTACTCCATGAGTACAAGTGAAGCAATGTAAATTCTAAAGTATCCAATCTGCATTACCTGTGATTAAAGCCTCTTTAGAACAACCAGATCTTCTGGACAAAAGCAGCACCGGAGGCTGGGGCCAGGACTACTGCTCCACGGCAGGGTGGCAACATCATGGGTTCAAAGTGCACTGCATAAGCAAAGAATGCTACGTTAGCTTGTGCTACAAACAAGTCAAAGGCTTCCCACATAAGCAAAGCATGATGCGTTAGCTTGTTCTACAAACAAGCCAAAGGCTTCACACATAGCAACCGATGTTCCTAGTAATTCATAAATGATGCACATTTTTATGTTTAGTAGCAGTAAAAACACTTATTTGAAAAGCTTTAGCATATGGGTAGAAGTATTGCTAGCAGCACTAAAAGACACATGTGTAGCATGATTGAGAGCAGCAATAACAGAAATAGCAATGGCTGCTGTAGTAGGAAACATTAGCATCATGATCATTTAACACAAACAGTCATTGAGCAGAGCAATGAGCAGCTTACCAGAGGAGAACTACAATAAAAATGAGATGGAGCATATATTTCACAGCTGGGAGTTTAAATAGCCACACCCAATCGAGTGGAGTGAACATGTGACTTTGGCCCTCCTTTGAGTTGTGCCTGAACTAGCTCTGCAGACTTATCATTCGTACTCCATGAGTAAAAGTGAAGCAATGTAAATTCTAAAGTATCCAATCTGCATTACCTGTGATTAAAGCCTCTTTAGAACAACCAGATCTTCTGGACAAAAGCAGCACCGGAGGCTGGGGCCAGGACTACTGCTCCACGGCAGGGTGGCAGCATCATGGGTTCGGAGTGCACTGCATAAGCAAAGAATGCTGCGTTAGCTTGTGCTACAAACAAGTCAAAGGCTTCCCACATAAGTAAAGAATGCTGCATTAGCTTGTGCTACAAACAAGTCAAAGGCTTCCCACATAAGCAAAGCATGATGCTTTAGCTTGTGCTGCCTACAAACTAATCAAAGGATTTTGACATAAGCACTGCGTTAGCTTGTTCTACAAACAAGCCATCGGCTTCACACATAGGAAGCAACCGATGTCATTGATCAGAGCAAGGGTTAGCTTACCAGAGGAGAACTACTATAATAATGAGCTGGAGCAGATATTTCACAGCTGGGAGTTTAAATAGCCCAACCCAAGCGAGTCAACATGTGACTTATCAGTCACAGATGGAGTCAACTTTAATTATGCAAATTTTTATGTTTAGTAGCAGTAAAAACACTTATTTGAAAAGCTTTAGCATATGGGTAGAAGTATTGCTAGCAGCACTAAAAGACACATGTTTAGCATGATTGAGAGCAGCAATAACAGAACTAGCAATGGCTGCTGTAGTAGGAAACATTAGCATCATGATCATTTAACACAAACATTCATTGAGCAGAGCAATGAGCAGCTTACCAGAGGAGAACTACAATAATAATGAGCTGGAGCATATTTTTCACAGCTGGGAGTTTAAATAGCCACACCCAATCGAGTGGAGTTAACATGTGACTTTGGCCCTCCTTTGAGTTGTGCCTGAACTAGCTCTGCAGACTTATCATTATTACTCCATGAGTACAAGTGAAGCAATGTAAATTCTAAAGTATCCAATCTGCATTACCTGTGATTAAAGCCTCTTTAGAACAACCAGATCTTCTGGACAAAAGCAGCACCGGAGGCTGGGGCCAGGACTACTGCTCCACGGCAGGGTGGCAACATCATGGGTTCAAAGTGCACTGCATAAGCAAAGAATGCTACGTTAGCTTGTGCTACAAACAAGTCAAAGGCTTCCCACATAAGCAAAGCATGATGCGTTAGCTTGTTCTACAAACAAGCCAAAGGCTTCACACATAGCAACCGATGTTCCTAGTAATTCATAAATGATGCACATTTTTATGTTTAGTAGCAGTAAAAACACTTATTTGAAAAGCTTTAGCATATGGGTAGAAGTATTGCTAGCAGCACTAAAAGACACATGTTTAGCATGATTGAGAGCAGCAATAACAGAAATAGCAATGGCTGCTGTAGTAGGAAACATTAGCATCATGATCATTTAACACAAACAGTCATTGAGCAGAGCAATGAGCAGCTTACCAGAGGAGAACTACAATAAAAATGAGATGGAGCATAATTATATTTCACAGCTGGGAGTTTAAATAGCCACACCCAATCGAGTGGAGTGAACATGTGACTTTGGCCCTCCTTTGAGTTGTGCCTGAACTAGCTCTGCAGACTTATCATTCGTACTCCATGAGTAAAAGTGAAGCAATGTAAATTCTAAAGTATCCAATCTGCATTACCTGTGATTAAAGCCTCTTTAGAACAACCAGATCTTCTGGACAAAAGCAGCACCGGAGGCTGGGGCCAGGACAACTGCTCCACGGCAGGGTGGCAGCATCATGGGTTCAGAGTGCACTGCATAAGCAAAGAATGCTGCGTTAGCTTGTGCTACAAACAAGTCAAAGGCTTCCCACATAAGCAAAGCATGATGCGTTAGCTTGTTCTACAAACAAGCCAAAGGCTTCACACATAGCAACCGATGTTCCTAGTAATTCATAAATGATGCACATTTTTATGTTTAGTAGCAGTAAAAACACTTATTTGAAAAGCTTTAGCATATGGGTAGAAGTATTGCTAGCAGCACTAAAAGACACATGTTTAGCATGATTGAGAGCAGCAATAACAGAAATAGCAATGGCTGCTGTAGTAGGAAACATTAGCATCATGATCATTTAACACAAACAGTCATTGAGCAGAGCAATGAGCAGCTTACCAGAGGAGAACTACAATAAAAATGAGATGGAGCATAATTATATTTCACAGCTGGGAGTTTAAATAGCCACACCCAATCGAGTGGAGTGAACATGTGACTTTGGCCCTCCTTTGAGTTGTGCCTGAACTGCTCTGCAGACTTATCATTCGTACTCCATGAGTAAAAGTGAAGCAATGTAAATTCTAAAGTATCCAATCTGCATTACCTGTGATTAAAGCCTCTTTAGAACAACCAGATCTTCTGGACAAAAGCAGCACCGGAGGCTGGGGCCAGGACAACTGCTCCACGGCAGGGTGGCAGCATCATGGGTTCAGAGTGCACTGCATAAGCAAAGAATGCTGCGTTAGCTTGTGCTACAAACAAGTCAAAGGCTTCCCACATAAGCAAAGAATGCTGCATTAGCTTGTGCTACAAACACGTCAAAGGCTTCCCACATAAGTAAAGAATGCTGCATTAGCTTGTGCTACAAACAAGTCAAAGGCTTCCCACATAAGCAAAGCATGATGCTTTAGCTTGTGCTGCCTACAAACTAATCAAAGGATTTTGACATAAGCATTGCGTTAGCTTGTTCTACAAACAAGCCATCGGCTTCACACATAGGAAGCAACCGATGTCATTGAGCAGAGCAAGAGTTAGCTTACCAGAGGAGAACTACTATAATAATGAGCTGGAGCAGATATTTCACAGCTGGGAGTTTAAATAGCCCCACCCAAGCGAGTCAACATGTGACTTATCAGTCACAGATGGAGTCAACTTTAATTATGCACATTTTTATGTTTAGTAGCAGTAAAAACACTTATTTGAAAAGCTTTAGCATATGGGTAGAAGTATTGCTAGCAGCACTAAAAGACACATGTTTAGCATGATTGAGAGCAGCAATAACAGAACTAGCAATGGCTGCTGTAGTAGGAAACATTAGCATCATGATCATTTAACACAAACATTCATTGAGCAGAGCAATGAGCAGCTTACCAGAGGAGAACTACAATAATAATGAGCTGGAGCATATTTTTCACAGCTGGGAGTTTAAATAGCCACACCCAATCGAGTGGAGTTAACATGTGACTTTGGCCCTCCTTTGAGTTGTGCCTGAACTAGCTCTGCAGACTTATCATTCTTACTCCATGAGTACAAGTGAAGCAATGTAAATTCTAAAGTATCCAATCTGCATTACCTGTGATTAAAGCCTCTTTAGAACAACCAGATCTTCTGGACAAAAGCAGCACCGGAGGCTGGGGCCAGGACTACTGCTCCACGGCAGGGTGGCAACATCATGGGTTCAAAGTGCACTGCATAAGCAAAGAATGCTACGTTAGCTTGTGCTACAAACAAGTCAAAGGCTTCCCACATAAGCAAAGCATGATGCGTTAGCTTGTTCTACAAACAAGCCAAAGGCTTCACACATAGCAACCGATGTTCCTAGTAATTCATAAATGATGCACATTTTTATGTTTAGTAGCAGTAAAAACACTTATTTGAAAAGCTTTAGCATATGGGTAGAAGTATTGCTAGCAGCACTAAAAGACACATGTTTAGCATGATTGAGAGCAGCAATAACAGAAATAGCAATGGCTGCTGTAGTAGGAAACATTAGCATCATGATCATTTAACACAAACAGTCATTGAGCAGAGCAATGAGCAGCTTACCAGAGGAGAACTACAATAAAAATGAGATGGAGCATATATTTCACAGCTGGGAGTTTAAATAGCCACACCCAATCGAGTGGAGTGAACATGTGACTTTGGCCCTCCTTTGAGTTGTGCCTGAACTAGCTCTGCAGACTTATCATTCGTACTCCATGAGTAAAAGTGAAGCAATGTAAATTCTAAAGTATCCAATCTGCATTACCTGTGATTAAAGCCTCTTTAGAACAACCAGATCTTCTGGACAAAAGCAGCACCGGAGGCTGGGGCCAGGACAACTGCTCCACGGCAGGGTGGCAGCATCATGGGTTCAGAGTGCACTGCATAAGCAAAGAATGCTGCGTTAGCTTGTGCTACAAACAAGTCAAAGGCTTCCCACATAAGCAAAGAATGCTGCATTAGCTTGTGCTACAAACACGTCAAAGGCTTCCCACATAAGTAAAGAATGCTGCATTAGCTTGTGCTACAAACAAGTCAAAGGCTTCCCACATAAGCAAAGCATGATGCTTTAGCTTGTGCTGCCTACAAACTAATCAAAGGATTTTGACATAAGCATTGCGTTAGCTTGTTCTACAAACAAGCCATCGGCTTCACACATAGGAAGCAACCGATGTCATTGAGCAGAGCAAGGGTTAGCTTACCAGAGGAGAACTACTATAATAATGAGCTGGAGCAGATATTTCACAGCTGGGAGTTTAAATAGCCCCACCCAAGCGAGTCAACATGTGACTTATCAGTCACAGATGGAGTCAACTTTAATTATGCACATTTTTATGTTTAGTAGCAGTAAAAACACTTATTTGAAAAGCTTTAGCATATGGGTAGAAGTATTGCTAGCAGCACTAAAAGACACATGTTTAGCATGATTGAGAGCAGCAATAACAGAACTAGCAATGGCTGCTGTAGTAGGAAACATTAGCATCATGATCATTTAACACAAACATTCATTGAGCAGAGCAATGAGCAGTTTACCAGAGGAGAACTACAATAATAATGAGCTGGAGCATATTTTTCACAGCTGGGAGTTTAAATAGCCACACCCAATCGAGTGGAGTTAACATGTGACTTTGGCCCTCCTTTGAGTTGTGCCTGAACTAGCTCTGCAGACTTATCATTCTTACTCCATGAGTACAAGTGAAGCAATGTAAATTCTAAAGTATCCAATCTGCATTACCTGTGATTAAAGCCTCTTTAGAACAACCAGATCTTCTGGACAAAAGCAGCACCGGAGGCTGGGGCCAGGACTACTGCTCCACGGCAGGGTGGCAACATCATGGGTTCAAAGTGCACTGCATAAGCAAAGAATGCTACGTTAGCTTGTGCTACAAACAAGTCAAAGGCTTCCCACATAAGCAAAGCATGATGCGTTAGCTTGTTCTACAAACAAGCCAAAGGCTTCACACATAGCAACCGATGTTCCTAGTAATTCATAAATGATGCACATTTTTATGTTTAGTAGCAGTAAAAACACTTATTTGAAAAGCTTTAGCATATGGGTAGAAGTATTGCTAGCAGCACTAAAAGACACATGTTTAGCATGATTGAGAGCAGCAATAACAGAAATAGCAATGGCTGCTGTAGTAGGAAACATTAGCATCATGATCATTTAACACAAACAGTCATTGAGCAGAGCAATGAGCAGCTTACCAGAGGAGAACTACAATAAAAATGAGATGGAGCATATATTTCACAGCTGGGAGTTTAAATAGCCACACCCAATCGAGTGGAGTGAACATGTGACTTTGGCCCTCCTTTGAGTTGTGCCTGAACTAGCTCTGCAGACTTATCATTCGTACTCCATGAGTAAAAGTGAAGCAATGTAAATTCTAAAGTATCCAATCTGCATTACCTGTGATTAAAGCCTCTTTAGAACAACCAGATCTTCTGGACAAAAGCAGCACCGGAGGCTGGGGCCAGGACTACTGCTCCACGGCAGGGTGGCAGCATCATGGGTTCAGAGTGCACTGCATAAGCAAAGAATGCTGCGTTAGCTTGTGCTACAAACAAGTCAAAGGCTTCCCACATAAGTAAAGAATGCTGCATTAGCTTGTGCTACAAACAAGTCAAAGGCTTCCCACATAAGCAAAGCATGATGCTTTAGCTTGTGCTGCCTACAAACGAATCAAAGGATTTTGACATAAGCACTGCGTTAGCTTGTTCTACAAACAAGCCATCGGCTTCACACATAGGAAGCAACCGATGTCATTGATCAGAGCAAGGGTTAGCTTACCAGAGGAGAACTACTATAATAATGAGCTGGAGCAGATATTTCACAGCTGGGAGTTTAAATAGCCCAACCCAAGCGAGTCAACATGTGACTTATCAGTCACAGATGGAGTCAACTTTAATTATGCAAATTTTTATGTTTAGTAGCAGTAAAAACACTTATTTGAAAAGCTTTAGCATATGGGTAGAAGTATTGCTAGCAGCACTAAAAGACACATGTTTAGCATGATTGAGAGCAGCAATAACAGAACTAGCAATGGCTGCTGTAGTAGGAAACATTAGCATCATGATCATTTAACACAAACATTCATTGAGCAGAGCAATGAGCAGCTTACCAGAGGAGAACTACAATAATAATGAGCTGGAGCATATTTTTCACAGCTGGGAGTTTAAATAGCCACACCCAATCGAGTGGAGTTAACATGTGACTTTGGCCCTCCTTTGAGTTGTGCCTGAACTAGCTCTGCAGACTTATCATTCTTACTCCATGAGTACAAGTGAAGCAATGTAAATTCTAAAGTATCCAATCTGCATTACCTGTGATTAAAGCCTCTTTAGAACAACCAGATCTTCTGGACAAAAGCAGCACCGGAGGCTGGGGCCAGGACTACTGCTCCACGGCAGGGTGGCAACATCATGGGTTCAAAGTGCACTGCATAAGCAAAGAATGCTACGTTAGCTTGTGCTACAAACAAGTCAAAGGCTTCCCACATAAGCAAAGCATGATGCGTTAGCTTGTTCTACAAACAAGCCAAAGGCTTCACACATAGCAACCGATGTTCCTAGTAATTCATAAATGCACATTTTTATGTTTAGTAGCAGTAAAAACACTTATTTGAAAAGCTTTAGCATATGGGTAGAAGTATTGCTAGCAGCACTAAAAGACACATGTTTAGCATGATTGAGAGCAGCAATAACAGAAATAGCAATGGCTGCTGTAGTAGGAAACATTAGCATCATGATCATTTAACACAAACAGTCATTGAGCAGAGCAATGAGCAGCTTACCAGAGGAGAACTACAATAAAAATGAGATGGAGCATAATTATATTTCACAGCTGGGAGTTTAAATAGCCACACCCAATCGAGTGGAGTGAACATGTGACTTTGGCCCTCCTTTGAGTTGTGCCTGAACTAGCTCTGCAGACTTATCATTCGTACTCCATGAGTAAAAGTGAAGCAATGTAAATTCTAAAGTATCCAATCTGCATTACCTGTGATTAAAGCCTCTTTAGAACAACCAGATCTTCTGGACAAAAGCAGCACCGGAGGCTGGGGCCAGGACAACTGCTCCACGGCAGGGTGGCAGCATCATGGGTTCAGAGTGCACTGCATAAGCAAAGAATGCTGCGTTAGCTTGTGCTACAAACAAGTCAAAGGCTTCCCACATAAGCAAAGAATGCTGCATTAGCTTGTGCTACAAACACGTCAAAGGCTTCCCACATAAGTAAAGAATGCTGCATTAGCTTGTGCTACAAACAAGTCAAAGGCTTCCCACATAAGCAAAGCATGATGCTTTAGCTTGTGCTGCCTACAAACTAATCAAAGGATTTTGACATAAGCATTGCGTTAGCTTGTTCTACAAACAAGCCATCGGCTTCACACATAGGAAGCAACCGATGTCATTGAGCAGAGCAAGGGTTAGCTTACCAGAGGCGAACTACTATAATAATGAGCTGGAGCAGATATTTCACAGCTGGGAGTTTAAATAGCCCCACCCAAGCGAGTCAACATGTGACTTATCAGTCACAGATGGAGTCAACTTTAATTATGCAAATTTTTATGTTTAGTAGCAGTAAAAACACTTATTTGAAAAGCTTTAGCATATGGGTAGAAGTATTGCTAGCAGCACTAAAAGACACATGTTTAGCATGATTGAGAGCAGCAATAACAGAACTAGCAATGGCTGCTGTAGTAGGAAACATTAGCATCATGATCATTTAACACAAACATTCATTGAGCAGAGCAATGAGCAGCTTACCAGAGGAGAACTACAATAATAATGAGCTGGAGCATATTTTTCACAGCTGGGAGTTTAAATAGCCACACCCAATCGAGTGGAGTTAACATGTGACTTTGGCCCTCCTTTGAGTTGTGCCTGAACTAGCTCTGCAGACTTATCATTCTTACTCCATGAGTACAAGTGAAGCAATGTAAATTCTAAAGTATCCAATCTGCATTACCTGTGATTAAAGCCTCTTTAGAACAACCAGATCTTCTGGACAAAAGCAGCACCGGAGGCTGGGGCCAGGACTACTGCTCCACGGCAGGGTGGCAACATCATGGGTTCAAAGTGCACTGCATAAGCAAAGAATGCTACGTTAGCTTGTGCTACAAACAAGTCAAAGGCTTCCCACATAAGCAAAGCATGATGCGTTAGCTTGTTCTACAAACAAGCCAAAGGCTTCACACATAGCAACCGATGTTCCTAGTAATTCATAAATGATGCACATTTTTATGTTTAGTAGCAGTAAAAACACTTATTTGAAAAGCTTTAGCATATGGGTAGAAGTATTGCTAGCAGCACTAAAAGACACATGTTTAGCATGATTGAGAGCAGCAATAACAGAAATAGCAATGGCTGCTGTAGTAGGAAACATTAGCATCATGATCATTTAACACAAACAGTCATTGAGCAGAGCAATGAGCAGCTTACCAGAGGAGAACTACAATAAAAATGAGATGGAGCATATATTTCACAGCTGGGAGTTTAAATAGCCACACCCAATCGAGTGGAGTGAACATGTGACTTTGGCCCTCCTTTGAGTTGTGCCTGAACTAGCTCTGCAGACTTATCATTCGTACTCCATGAGTAAAAGTGAAGCAATGTAAATTCTAAAGTATCCAATCTGCATTACCTGTGATTAAAGCCTCTTTAGAACAACCAGATCTTCTGGACAAAAGCAGCACCGGAGGCTGGGGCCAGGACAACTGCTCCACGGCAGGGTGGCAGCATCATGGGTTCAGAGTGCACTGCATAAGCAAAGAATGCTGCGTTAGCTTGTGCTACAAACAAGTCAAAGGCTTCCCACATAAGCAAAGAATGCTACATTAGCTTGTGCTACAAACACGTCAAAGGCTTCCCACATAAGTAAAGAATGCTGCATTAGCTTGTGCTACAAACAAGTCAAAGGCTTCCCACATAAGCAAAGCATGATGCTTTAGCTTGTGCTGCCTACAAACTAATCAAAGGATTTTGACATAAGCATTGCGTTAGCTTGTTCTACAAACAAGCCATCGGCTTCACACATAGGAAGCAACCGATGTCATTGAGCAGAGCAAGGGATAGCTTACCAGAGGAGAACTACTATAATAATGAGCTGGAGCAGATATTTCACAGCTGGGAGTTTAAATAGCCCCACCCAAGCGAGTCAACATGTGACTTATCAGTCACAGATGGAGTCAACTTTAATTATGCACATTTTTATGTTTAGTAGCAGTAAAAACACTTATTTGAAAAGCTTTAGCATATGGGTAGAAGTATTGCTAGCAGCACTAAAAGACACATGTTTAGCATGATTGAGAGCAGCAATAACAGAACTAGCAATGGCTGCTGTAGTAGGAAACATTAGCATCATGATCATTTAACACAAACATTCATTGAGCAGAGCAATGAGCAGCTTACCAGAGGAGAACTACAATAAAAATGAGCTGGAGCATATATTTCACAGCTGGGAGTTTAAATAGCCACACCCAATCGAGTGGAGTGAACATGTGACTTTGGCCCTCCTTTGAGTTGTGCCTGAGCTAGCTCTGCAGACTTATCATTCTTACTCCATGAGTACAAGTGAAGCAATGTAAATTCTAAAGTATCCAATCTGCATTACCTGTGATTAAAGCCTCTTTAGAACAACCAGATCTTCTGGACAAAAGCAGCACCGGAGGCTGGGGCCAGGACTACTGCTCCACGGCAGGGTGGCAGCATCGTGGGTTCAGAGTGCACTGCATAAGCAAAGAATGCTGCGTTAGCTTGTGCTACAAACAAGTCGAAGGCTTCCCGCATAAGCAAAGAATGCTGCGTTAGCTTGTGCTACATTGGGCAACATCATGGGTTCGGAGTGAGTTAGCTTGTGATACAAACCAATCAAGGCAAAGTTAGCAACTGATGTGTCTAGTAATTCATTACAAATGAGGGACAGGGTTAGCTAACCCTAACCCTCATTAAGTAGTAGCATTAAAAACACTTATGTAAAAATCTTATAATGGTAGAAGTATGCTAGCAGTAGCACTAAGACACATTAGTGTTAGCATGACTGAAAGCAGCAATAATATAACTAGCAATGGATCTGTGCTGATCATATAGCACAGAAACCATCATAGAGCAGAGTACCTTACCAGAGGACTAAAACAAGAATGAGCTGGAGCAGAGAGTTCACAGGCGGAGTTGAGAGTTTAAATAGCCCCGCCCAATCACATGTGACTGATCAGCTGATCAGGAATTGGCCATCCTTTCAGTTGTCTGCCTGAACAAGCTCTGCAGACTTTGAATCATTTTCACTACACAAGTACAGCTTAAGCTATGTAAATGTTAATATTCAAGCAGCATTACCTTGATTAAAGCCTCTTTAGATCAATCAGAATGGCATCTTCAATGGACAAAATCAGCATCGGAGGCTGGGGCCTACAGTACACAGCAGGGTGGCAACACCATGGGTTCTTCAGAGTAAATCCGAAGCTATGATGTCCCTAGTATTAGATTACAAATGAGGCACATGTTAATGTTAAGTAGTAGAAATAAAAGTGAAAAGCTTTAGTTTAATGCTAGAAATATAGATAGCAGTAGCAGTAAATACACATTAGTTTTAGCATGACTGAGAGCAGAAGTGTTAGCAGCAATAACATAATAAGCATCGTCTGCTGTAGTTGTAAGTCAGCATCAATAGCAAAATAAAGCACACAGATCTTCATAGAGCTGGGCACAGAGCAGCTTACCAGAGGAGAACTACTACAAGAATGAGCTGGAGAAGACAGTTCACAGGTGGGCGTTTAAATAGCCCCGCCCAATCACATGGAGTTAACATGTGACTGATCAGCTGATCAGTCACAGATGAAGTGAACATGTGACTGATCAGCTGATCAGGAATTGGCCCTCCTTTGAATAGTCTTCCTAAACTAGCTCTGCAGACTTTGAATAATTCTTACTACATAAGTACAACTGAAGCATGTTAAAATATCCAAGGTGCATTACCTGTGATTAAAGCATCTTTAGAACAACCATAACGATATCTTCTATGGCAGTTTATTTCTCCATTAGGCCACGGTTTCTACAAACAAAATACATTAACTAGCATTAACATAATAAAGAACTGTATGAATGACATTAGATTTCTAAGTAAATCAAATATAACTGATATCAACAGAATTATCAGGTACAAATTAGCACTTAGCATTTAGTCACTGGAACATTGTATTATGGCTGAGTACTCAACATAATATGGCAAAGCAAACATAACCAAAGCAAATTACAATCAAGACAGAACAAAGTCTTACATAGTTCAACATGGCTGCCTGGGTTGGAGTTGTAGAGAAGACTCAGTGAGAGCTGCATGTGGCCTGAGTGAAGGCTGGAAACTGAGTGAGGGCTGTAGACTGAGATGCTGCTTATATAGGGCACACCCAAACTGTGATTGGCTAATGAGTTAAGTGGTATCATGGCAAACACCTGTGTCTCATTGGGGATGCAAAGAATGGGAACTGTCCACCAGAGGCTGCCATTTAGGCCTAGGTTACACCTATATGAATCTTTTGCAAAACGTAAATTATTTTGTGTGTTTGGGCCTTTGAGGCACGCAAGCCACCACGCCACGACAAGGCAGAGTCCATGTGGTGGGATTTAATTTTTTTAATGGGGTTCACTCACTCACAGACACAGACACAGACACGCGCACACGCACACGCACACACACACACGTCTCTAGAAACAGAAAAGGATGAGTGAGTGTTCATGTGTGCGTGCGTGCGTGCGTGCATGCGTGCGTGCGTGCGTATAAACAAGCCCAAAAAAACATCTACACGTTAGACACAAGACCAAAAAAACAACTACACGTTAGACACAAGACCAAATAAAAACTACACTTTAGAAACAAGACCAAATAAACAAGACTCTGATGTCATTTGACAATTCATGTTTGATGAATTTGTATTGTAGTCAGAGTGTTGACCATTGATGCATTACTGGTCTTTTATCAAGTATCATTTTAGTCATTTATTGAGTTGCACAGTGAATAATTTTGTCAATCTAACCCAACGCCAATCTACAAGCTCAAAAGGTGTCACATTGAGATGGCTTGTGATGTTGTAGATCTGCTATTTTTGGCAACCCCTAACTCCCAGAATAGGGATGCTAGGGTCAAGTATAAAGTTATTCAATCTATCCTATAACTTTTCCTTGTGACATACTGTATCATGGGGTTCCCAAAGTTGGGGTCGGGACCCCACATGCGTGCAAGCATCCGCCTGGGGGACAGCAGACTGTGGGCGAGCGCTGGCGCTTTGGCATGGGGGGTCAGATCAACATATGGAATGAATTCTGTACTGGTCTGTACATTAATGAGCACTAGAATAATATAAAAACGAAGCAGCAGCAGTCTGTCAGACTCACCTGTAGTTTATCTGCATCCACGCGTAGCTATCGATGAGACGAACGTGCTCATATGTGTCTCCCTGCTGGTACTCAAATTTAAATTTAGCATTTCAACCTTCAATACACTGTTAGGTTCACCATGTCTATAAGGCTTCTGCATTACAGGTCAGAGTTAACCCTAGGGTTAGGGTTACGGGCTACTGGGGTCGCACGACAATGGCGGACATATCAGAGCGTAGATCTCGGAAAACTGAACATGCACATGTCAATTCCTTGGCTGACGGACGCATCGTTCTCGAGCTATCGCGCGTTGAACAGGTTAGGGTTAGGAGAACCGTAAGTCCCTGTGCTGGGAAACACATATCAGCATGTTCAGCTCGTCGTGCTGAGTCCGAAAATGGGGCTGGGGACAGGAAGTAACCTTTTACACCCACTTCCTGACGTCGTAGAGAGATAAGACCACCACCGTTGGAATCGGGGCAAAGTTGGAATACATGCCCTTTGATTAATTCTTTTTACAGGAAATATGTTGTTTTTGGATGCATTGGTGACATTTTTACAAACTTTGGCGCCCTTTTTCACCATCTTTTAGTATGTTATATAGCTTGTCAAGACGAACAATCTGATATGTGGTTCTGTACACACAGTCGTGTGGTTTAGAATCTTAGGGTTAGACTTTGACACAAGGGTCGAAAATGGAAGTGTTTTGCATCCATGCATAGCTATCGATAAGACGAGCACGCTGATATGTATCTCCCAGCGCACGGTATGCAAAAACACTTGTCAACTTCTAAATTCATTTTGAAGAAGCTCTACAAGTCCATAGGAAATGAGCCTCATATCAATGGATTCGTCTACTCTACTTCTCTACTCTCTGATGATGTATGGTTCATCGCTGGAACCTGCTCCCACCCAGAGAAATAAATAATAAATCAGTCTGCAATCTACATATAAGAAGGATATTTAGACCATCATTACTCAACTTCTAAAGGGTTAGGGTTAGGGTAAGTAACCCTAATCGCACGGTAACTTTGTAATTTCTCTACCAATTCGGACTTTCTCCATATCCAGGAAAGTAGTTCAATTAGTTATTAAAGTTTCCCCCTTTTCAAGGTTTTATTGGACTCTTTAGTCTGGCCTCTCTGAGTCACATCACAGACTGTGATGTGACTCAGAGAGGCACGCAAGCCACCACGCCACGACAAGGCAGAGTCCATGTGGTGGGATTTCAAAATTGTAATGGGGTTCACTCACTCACAGACACAGACTCGCGCGCGCGCACGCGCGCGCACACACACACACACACACACACACACACACACACACACACACACACACACACACACACACACACACACACACACACACACACACACACACACACACACACACACACAGACACACACACACTGTGCTAAATATGTCTTCCCTGCCAAATATGTCTTTTAGGGACTGATCGTTATTTATCAAAGGTTGGTATGGTGCAAAAAAGGGGGGGGTCATTAAACTATTTTTTGAGCCTGAGGGGGGGATATGTTTATTTTTATTTTGGCTTGGGGGAGGTTGTACAACTATATTTTGCTGAATTTTGTATTTAAAAAATGTTTTGATTATTTTGTTTTTCATAGTGTTTCACTATATCTATCTATATAAAGTTTACCCTGTGTGGCGACTCTGGCGAGTGTACTTGGTATATTCCATGTGTGCGCAACTGCGCATGCAAATAGAACAGATCTACAAGCTAACAACGTGTTGCTTGGTGACACGTTGTTAGCTTGTAGATCTGATTCTGTTCTACCAGCAAAGGTCCCTCCCCCGGCCGCTGATGTAGTTTGCTACGTCTGACGTGTACCCACTTCAAAACAGCGCGGGACAGATTGATTCTGCGTTCATAACATTTCCAGTAGAAAAAGCGAAAAATGTTTCAAGCTATGAACCGCGATGTTTGAATTGTGGGCCAGCAGCAGCAGGCCGCTGAAAAGAGCGAGTGTTGTCGGTCACAGTCAGAGAGGAGGAAGGCGAGGAGCTGCTTAGCCAGCAGGTTGACTGCTGAGGTTGCGCCGCATCACTGAGTCAGGAAAATGTCAGACTGAGATGATAATAACAACAATAATAATAATGTTGGGGCTGAGGTCGTGGATGATGTTAAGATATAAACTTCTCACAAGTTACTGTTTGTGACTGAAGTTGCTTGTGAACGAAGCTCCTCCACAGAGAAAGTAGCAAAACATCACAGGAACACCTTAAGGCCTTTATGTTGATGGGCATGGAACATTTTGATGGAAGAGACTCTACCGTCTTTGGACAACGCATCGTCAACAACTCAACATGGTGGCAGGCGAGACAGATTCTCATTCAGAATACGGTAGGGCTGGTCTAAAAGCATGCAGCTAATGCCAGCTATCGTGTGCATCTTTGCGCACTCGCATTGCAATGGTGGATTGTTGGTGTGTGCGTCACAGTAGCCAGGGCTGCCATGTCTCACCCTTTGAGTGTGACAGTCACGCAATTTAACCCTGCGGTGGCATGTACTTTTGTCTGCGTATGTGGTTGTAATAGATTAAAGAAAGAGTTATACTATTCGTTCGGTGGTGCCTGGCTGGCTAAATGAGCCGAGCAGGCAGTTGAACGTTGGGGTTGCGCAAATTGTGCTTTTCTCTGTGGAGTATGACGTTTTAGTATTATGGTATGCGACTGCGTGACATATTTATTTAGCATTCATTCATTTTCATCATCCTGGGCTTGGGCACAGAGGCGAGGGGTGCCCACTGCCTTGGCAGCTTGGCTAGAATGACTTTACGCACGAGGCTCACCTTAAAAATAGCCATGTATCTAAGCTCATACATTTGCGTCGCGTCATCAGCGTGTTGTTGTGAGCTTGTAGGTCTGCATATGCTATTTTCGAAGCTGCCAGATTCATATTTAAATCTTTAGTGGGAAGAATGCAATGGCATATCATCAGTGTTGAGTGTTGACTATAATGTAATGACGGATATGGAACCAAATGAACCCCAGACGGCCGCCACCTAATAAACGATTACGTTATGCTGCTATACTGTTGGTGTGAATATAAAATAAATATGGTCTATGGTGTTTGGGGGGGGGGGGGGGGGGGGGGAGGTCATATATATTCTTCCAGTCCCTGAGGGGGGGTCCCGAAAAAATATTTGGAGGCTGGGGGGGGGATGAGGTAAAATAAAAAAATGAAATCACATCTGCACCACCCCCCCCTGGTGGATAAATAACGATCAGTCCCTTAGCAGGACCATGAGGAGTTCCCTCCCCACCACATGGTCCTCGGCCCTGGTGCTGTCGACAAAACACCAGATCTGGCGGATAAGGACCATGTGGCACCTTAGCCAGTGGTGCAGGGGTGCATCCGGGTGTGTGACACCGCTCCACATGTCCAAGACTCTTCTCCCTTCCCTAAAACATCCTGGACAATGCTCTGCATGTCCTACTAGAAAGTTAGAGGATCTTCTAACCTGATAGGATAGTAAGATAGGATTAGGAAGAGAGAGAGAGAGAGAAAAGAGAGCGTGCGTGCGTGAGTGACAATGCTCCGCACGTCCTAATTTCTTCTCCTTTCTCTAAAACACACTGGACAACGCTCCATACGTCCTAGACTCATCTCCCTTCTCTAAAACACACTGGACAATGCTCAATACGTCCTAGACTCATCTCCCTTCTCTAAAACACCCTGGACAACGCTCCATACGTCCTAGACTCATCTCCCTTCTCTAAAACACCCTGGACAACGCTCCACAAATCCTAGACTCATCTCCCTTCTCTGAAACACTCTGGACAACGCTCCACACGTCCCAGACTATTTTTCCTCGTCTAAAACACCCTGGACAATTCTCCACACGTCCTACACTGTTGTCCCTTCTCAAAAACACCCTAGACAACGCTCCACACGTCCCAGACTCTTCTCAATTCTCTAAAACACCCTGGACAACGCTCCACACGTCCTGGACTCTTCTCCCTTCCCTTAAACACACTGGACAACGCTCCACACGTCTTAGTCTCATCTCCCTTTTCTAAAACACCCTGGAAAACGCTCTACATGTCCTATTCTCTTTTCCCTTCTCTGGAACACCCTGGACAAGGCTCCACACGTCCCAGACTCTTGTCGCTTCTCTAAAACACCCTGGATAATGCTCCACACATCCTAGTCTCATTTTCCTTTTTTAAAACACACTAGACAACTCTCCACACGTCCTAGACTCTTTTTCCTCCTCTAAAACACCCTGGACAATGCTCCAGAGTTATACTGGAGAGAGAGAGAGGTAGAACACTCGGTAGCGCGCCTACGAGCTTGTAGATCTGCTATTTTTGAAAAATTGTGGGAGGAGCTATCGCGCTTTAAAGGTTAACCCTAGGGTTAGCGACCGTACGACCGTGTGTGGCGAACCACATATCAGAATGTTCATCTTGACAAGCTATATAACATACTAAAAGATGGGACCGTGTCGACTTTTGTGGGAGGAGCTATCGCGCTTTAAAGGTTAACCCTAGGGTTAGCGACCGTACGACCGTGTGTGGAGAAACATATATCAAAATGCTCGTCTTGACAAGCTATATAACATACTAAAAGATGGGACCGTGTCGACATTTGTGGGAGGAGCTATCGCGCTTTAAAGGTTAACCCTAGGGTTAGCGACCGTACGACCGTGTGTGGAGAAACATATATCAAAATGCTCGTCTTGACAAGCTATATAACATACTAAAAGATGGGACCGTGTCGACATTTGTGGGAGGAGCTATCGCGCTTCAAAGGTTAACCCTTCTTTTAATTCAAAGTAAGAACAACCGTAAGACCGTGTGTGGAGAAACACATACCAAAATGTTCGTCTTGACAAGCTATATAACATACTCAAAGATGGGACCGTGTCGACATTTGTGGGAGGAGCTATCGCGCTTCAAAGGTTAACCCTTCTTTTAATTCAAAGTAAGAACAACCGTACGACCGTGTGTGGAGAAACACATACCAAAATGTTCGTCTTGACAAGCTATATAACATACTCAAAGATTGGACCGTGTCGACCTTTGTGGGAGGGGCTATCGCGCTTTAAAGGTTAACCCTAGGGTTAGCGACCGTACGACCGTGTGTGGAGAAACATATATCAAAATGCTCGTCTTGACAAGCTATATAACATACTAAAAGATGGGACCGTGTCGACATTTGTGGGAGGAGCTATCGCGCTTCAAAGGTTAACCCTTCTTTTAATTCAAAGTACGAACAACCGTACGACCGTGTGTGGAGAAACACATACCAAAATGTTCGTCTTCACAAGCTATATAACATACTCAAAGATGGGACCGTGTCGACATTTGTGGGAGGAGCTATCGCGCTTCAAAGGTTAACCCTTCTTTTAATTCAAAGTAAGAACAACCGTACGACCGTGTGTGGAGAAACACATACCAAAATGTTCGTCTTGACAAGCTATATAACATACTCAAAGATTGGACCGTGTCGACATTTGTGGGAGGAGCTATCGCGCTTCAAAGGTTAACCCTTCTTTTAATTCAAAGTAAGAACAACCGTACGACCGTGTGTGGAGAAACACATACCAAAATGTTCGTCTTGACAAGCTATATAACATACTCAAAGATGGGACCGTGTCGACATTTGTGGGAGGAGCTATCGCGCTTCAAAGGTTAACCCTTCTTTTAATTCAAAGTAAGAACAACCGTAAGACCGTGTGTGGAGAAACACATACCAAAATGTTCGTCTTGACAAGCTATATAACATACTCAAAGATGGGACCGTGTCGACATTTGTGGGAGGGGCTATCGCGCTTTAAAGGTTAACCCTAGGGTTAGCGACCGTACGACCGTGTGTGGAGAAACACATACCAAAATGTTCGTCTTGACAAGCTATATAACATACTCAAAGATGGGACCGTGTCGACATTTGTGGGAGGAGCTATCGCGCTTCAAAGGTTAACCCTTCTTTTAATTTAAAGTAAGAACAACCGTACGACCGTGTGTGGAGAAACACATACCAAAATGTTCGTCTTGACAAGCTATATAACATACTCAAAGATGACCGTGTCGACATTTGTGGGAGGAGCTATCGCGCTTCAATTTCTGCTAAGCAGCAAGCTATATTGTATATGCTTAGATGATTTTGATTTATATTAGGATAAATTTGCATGACTGTAAAGATGAAACGGAAGTGGGGAGGAGGCTTCACTTCCGCTTGATCAGAGCTTCCGTGCTCCAGACTGTATGACCGGAAGCATTTAAAAATTGTGGGAGGCAACCGTCTGGACTAGTAACAAGGTAACATAGAGGTGTGTATAGTTGAGTGACGTGGCTGTACCAGTAAAGCAGACATGTGTTGTTGAAGTGTTATGAGTGTACCTGAGGGCAGTAGCATCCAGGAGTACACTCCTTCACGTCAGCACACAGCTCCTGGCGTCCCTGCAGTGCACACTGCTTCTCACAGGGGGCGCCACATTCAGAGTACAGGAACGGAGGTTCACAGTCTAAAAGGGGCAACGAACAACAATGTTAGGCTATTGGGAAACATTCTTAAACTCACTCATAAGACCAGTAGTACCAACGACAGGCAGGCAGGCAGACAGACAGACACACACACACACAGACACACATGCACACACACACACACACACAATATTGAAAGGCACATTTCAGATATAGGTTATGTACCTTCGCTGTGACAATGGCTGAGGTTGCAGGCTCTGCTCTGCGTTTCCAGGGGGGTGCACTGTTGTCCCCTGGTGACCGGGGAGAGAGCTACACGGTGGCGCTGCTGCCTCTGGGACTCACAGGAGCACTGCGACCAGTCGCTCCATTCTGACATGGGACAGTCTGCACACAGAACACTCGCTGAGGATGACTGAAGTGGGTGGAACGAACGGTGGTACGAGGTGACAGAAAGAGAGAGCATTGGGATGAGAGAGATGCAACAGGAAGACAAGAAACAGAATGAGAAACAGCGTAATATACTTTGGCTATTTGAAAATAACAGCTCAACAAGCTCACAGCGTGTCGCATTGAATACTGGATTCTTACTTGTAAACTTGGGGAATTGATACTTTACATTATTAACTATGTAACTAAATCGAATACTTCTTCCATCGCTGGCTGAAGATTATTCAAACAATTCTCTAAGACTTTCTTTAATGTTGTGGATTATTTCGCATTGCTTTCTCACCTTCACACTCTCTGGTGTCACACAGCAAAGTCCCATCGTGGCAGAGGCTGGAGGAGAAACCCATACACAGTCATTATACAGTAGAGTGAACACTTAAAATGCCACATTCAGTACATGACGGAGAATATTAGACTACTGGTGGCGTGTGCAAAGTAAACAGGGGAGAGAGAATGAGAATGAGAAAGATGTTACACACAGTGCCGAATCAACCCCTCCGAACGCCCTGGCGCTTTACCAAATCAAAAGGCCCCTTGCACCCGCAATTCTGTCTGATTCATGTGCGCGTAACACAATCAAGAACGACACTTTTTGCGTGTGCGTTCAGCGTACCACCAGCACAGGAAGCCTATTTGTTGTAAATATATTTACTATTAGTTACCTAATGAATCATTTTTGCCAGGAGAACTATCTGCAATTTTCCCAAAAAATAATTAGCCTTCTACAAGGAGCTCATTAGCAGGCAGTAGCACATTTTTCTAAATTGTCTTTGTGACCTTAATTTAGCCTACATTTGCAAATAGTGCTGTTGACCATGTTGTTACATGGTCCACATAACATTTGTGCACCAAGAGACAATGCCAATATGCTACTTATTAGCCACTTAAGCCCTACCCTACTGTATATACTTTGTTGTACAACAAATAGCAAAACTAGGTGATTTGATTTTATTCTTATTCTTATTGGTAACAACTTATACTAGGTGTATAAACCTTAATTAACCACTAGAACCCTCTAGACATAACAAACTGGACCTGATTTGGCTCTGCACTTGGACGGCTTTTTTCAATCTTCACCATCTCTTCGAAAAAATAGGCTCAAGCTCACAAAGCGTTCCGCACTGTGAGCTTGTAAATCAATAATGTGTCCAGCCTGCCATCGCGCAAAATACAGCATTTTCCACAAAAATGAGTTAATACACAGACTCTTCACATACTAGAGCATGTCTGATATAAGTGTCAGAGCTGAAATGTAAATATGAAATAAATGCTTAAACATGTAGCTAGGTGTAATGTTAAGAGTCCACAGAAGTGAACCTTTCAAGCCTGTTTTCTCAACTCGCTGTTTCTCTGCAAGACATTACTCTATAAGCCATATCTCCAAAACTGGTGGGTCAAACTGAACAACCAATATGCCAATTTGAAGCTATTATCTCTACTTTCACATGACATGAAAAAACGACCAGCCAGAGTAGGGAAGGATGCTGGGGATTGAAGTGAGTACAACGGGTAACTAACCAGGTACTGCAGCCTATATTGATGGCAGCTCCCTGGGGCAGAGTGACGGGTGTGGGTGGGAGTCCTGGAGCCTGGTGCTGGAGGTGGACACATCCACACTGCTCCAAGGGAACACAGCTGCCGTTCCGCTGCAGCAGACCCTGGATGGAGGGAGGAGGATGAACACACACCGTCAATAGGATGCAGGATTATCACGTGTAGATTCTGTCCTGTCCTGTACTCTGTGTGTGGTTCAGAACGACAGAGGTTTCATAGTCTTGCGTTGCCGGAAGATGACATGTTGTGAGTTTGTAGATTGGCTATTTGTTGCTACGTTCTCCCGGTGGGGGCTCCTCACTGGCAGGTGAGCCAGTCAGTTACAACACACTGAAATGTATGTGGGGAGGAATCAATTATCAATTGTAAAGCCATTTCACAATAGCGGGCTGTTGAGAAGTTTGACAGAGGTATCCGTGGAGGTGCAGTCTGTGAAAAAGAGAGAGAGAGCAGAAAAGTGCACCGAGCAGCATTGTGGTGCCAAAATGTGACGAGGGTCTATGAATACTGGTACCAATATAGTCACACTGTTCTCTAAAGATACAGCCTGTGTGTCAGCACCATGTCTGCCAGTGACTAGCTCTGTTCAATTTGAGGTTAATTTACATTTTCTTCTCCTCGTCCAGGACTCACACATGAATTTTAACACTGAGAACAGCCGGTAGAACCAATATGAATAAAGGTGCTTTGGAGTAAACCGTGTCCCAGAACAGATAATGTGGAAAAAGAATACAGACTGAGGGGTGGCAGTGGCAGCCATCTAGGAGCCGGAAGGTTACAGGTTTAATCCCCAGCTCCTCGTAGCTACGCTACCCTACGTACTGATGTACCCTACGTACTGATGAGAAAGTTGCACGGTTTGCCTCCACTGTTGGTATGTGTGAATGTGTGTGAATGTGCACCACATTGTGTAACAGTGTTCCGCCATTATGGTGTGTGAAAGGGTGAATGTGAAGGAAGCACAATTTAAAGCGGATATGAGTGTGCGGGGCCGATTGGTTATAGGGTGCACGCCACATAGGCGCTAATGCATGACATGACTGGAAATACACACTCAAAATCCGAACACGTACCGTAAGCTGGCATCTGTTCATCATTTCTGTTCTCGGAAAATATATTTTAAAATATCTTCTTTACCTTTTATTTTTTTATATCCATTTCTGCTAAGCAGCAAGCTATATTGTATATGCTTAGATGATTTTGATTTATATTAGGATAAATTTGCATGACTGTAAAGATGAAACGGAAGTGGGGAGGAGGCTTCACTTCCGCTTGATCAGAGCTTCCGTGCTCCAGACTGTATGACCGGAAGCATTTAAAAATTGTGGGAGGCAACCGTCTGGACTAGTAACAAGGTAACATAGAGGTGTGTATAGTTGAGTGACGTGGCTGTACCAGTAAAGCAGACATGTGTTGTTGAAGTGTTATGAGTGTACCTGAGGGCAGTAGCATCCAGGAGTACACTCCTTCACGTCAGCACACAGCTCCTGGCGTCCCTGCAGTGCACACTGCTTCTCACAGGGGGCGCCACATTCAGAGTACAGGAACGGAGGTTCACAGTCTAAAAGGGGCAACGAACAACAACGTTAGGCTATTGGGAAACATTCTTAAACTCACTCATAAGACCAGTAGTACCAACGGCAGGCAGGCAGACAGACAGACAGACAGACACACACACAGACACACACACACACACACACACACACACACACACACACACACACACACACACACACACACACACACACACACACACACACACACACACACACACACACATCAAATTTTATCATACTATGTGATGTCCTTGATGTATGGAAATAAAACTTGGTACAAGACAAATTTGTTCCAACTGCACCGGAGAGCTGAGGGCCTCGAGCTTTATAACTCTCTAATACGTGTTAAAGAGGGTCATGACTCTTATGTTAACCATGTAAGACATTTAGCATCGACGCCCCTAGGCTTTGGAATAAGTGGCAGTCACTGGAACATACTGTAATGTAGCCTATATCAAAACAATGCACATAATGGACAGCAATGGACTTTATTTTATAGACGTGCCCGATATTCTGTAATACAAATTGTATCACAGGACATCGGGCACATCTATTACAATGCATTGTGTGACAGATCCTCGGGTCAGGCCAACCACTCGGATAACGGCTGATTTACAAAAGGTGTCATTTGCCCTGCGGTGAACAACAGATAACATCTGGACAGTCAGAAGCATCAGGCTCCAGTTACGCACGCACGCACATACATACATACATAAACGAACGCACACAGATAACAAAAGCTTATCTGTTTAATAAAGGATTTCGCCCACTGTAAAACACAAGCACACAAGTTTGTATTAAAGAAAATCTGTATTTTAGGATGGCAATGTTATGAAGGCCATTTTCTCCCTTCTTTTTTATTGTTGCGATTTTCATCATGATCTACAGGCTCATAATGTGTCACACCATGAGATGGTAGACCTGCTATTTTCGGTGCTCGACACAGGCGCAACCCCAACCTGAATATTTTCATAATAGTAAGCCTAAATCTAAATTATTATGCTTTTCCCATAAAATTACCATTTCTCTTGTGAGTACCAGAACAATATTATTATTATTGGTACAGTGGCAGTACCTTTAGGGCAGCGGCATCCAGGCTGACAGTCAGCGCTCCCCTGGCATTCTATGCCCTGCTGGAGGTCAGAGCAGCGTTGGGGACACTCGTTGGCACACACATCAAACTCCTGTCCCGCTGGACAACCCTTCTCATCTGTGAACACACCGGCAAAACCATCCATTTATTCAACAATACAGACAATCACAACATCGCATGCATTAATTATGCCGCATTCATCGTCACACCAGCTGTAGGCTTTGGCTGCTGCTTGTACGATTACAGTCTCTCGACACAGTGGAATTCTCAGTGTTAAATCTGCAATCCATTAATCTGGATAAGAAATAAATTGGGCAGAATGAGAGACGCTGCGCCTCTGACATGTTAATGCCAGGATAACCTGTTTCAAACCAGTGGAGATTTGGCGTACGGCCAAATGTGGGCACTAACCACTTAATCTTACACCAAATCCCTTTGACAGAATAGCCAATCGACAAGCTGAGCTATTTTTGGTTAAATGTTCCCCCCAGAATATAAATGCTGGGGTTTATATTCTATTTCCTCCCAACTATCTGCCCTCACACTGGCATTTCAATGACGAATTTAAGGCTGATTTAGAAAGGTGGTCCCCTGTTCAATTACTTAACTACAAGCACTTCCTATTAAAATTCCACTTAAGTATTTCAAACAATTTGACCTACAGAGTAGTGTATACTGTGGAAAGAATAAATGTGAGAAAAATGGAGATGCAAGGATTCTGCCCGGCAGCAACGGTGTGTGTGTGTGTGTTTGTGTGTGTGTGTGTGTGTGTGTGTGTGTGTGTGTGTGTGTGTGTGTGTGTGTGTGTGTCTCACCACAGGGTTTGGTGTTGCAGGGTTTAACCTGGTTCTTCTCTCCTTCACACTTCCGCCCTCCGTTCTTGGGTGGAGGACTGGAGCAGGAGCGAGTGCGGATGGAGCGACCCCCACCACAGCGCTTGTCACAGCGAGACCAGGGACTCCAGCGAGACCAGCCTCCGTCCACTGTCACACACACACACACATCATCATCATCATTTGTCAAGGCTAAATCTCATCAAATGGTTTATCTGTGTCTTAAATGACCGAATGCAGAATGGGCCTTGATATAGGTTGAAAAGCACCGCTCTGTGACCTCACTGAACTTTGCAGGGTCTGATGTTGCAGAAGCGGTGCTCCAGGTTGCCTCCCAGGATGTCCTGGCACCAGGTCCCGTTGGGCCCCGGGCTGTGGAAGGTTCTGATCCTCTGCTGCTGGCCCACTCCACAGGACCGAGAGCAGGACGCCCAGTCCCCCCACTCTGTCCACGAACAGTTCCTCTGGGCGCAGTCCGGCCCCGTGCACGCGTCGCCTCCGTCTAGAAACACCCCCAAAATTTGGCCCAGACATGAATGGAAAATGGCTTCTATAGGCTGCCGCCATTATGTGGAATGCCCTACCAAAACATCTTAAGCCCTAATCCCCCGCCGGCGGGGGCAGCGGCTGTCCACCTCATGAACAGCTCTTAGGGTAAATGGGGCTGGTCAAGGTCTCAGGTTCCAACTCCGATATGTGGGACTACGCAAACTCAATACTAAACGAAAAGCATGACTGACCTCAAAATACAATTGTGCATGGTTGAACCACTTGAACGTGTAACTTTGTAAGATCTACAAAAGCTTGTAGATCTGCAATTATCTCACATTTTGCGTGACACTGTCATACAACAAAGTATAAAATACAAGGTAAAGAAAGAAAAGCAGGTGTGCTTCCTCTGGAAAACTGCCCCATGCACTGCCCAGTGGGTGCTCAGCTTTAAATAAAACGTAACTGATTGATTTAGCAGATTTAATCTGCTCTGAAGAATAAAACATGATAAATTTGCATCTGAGCCAGTCTTGCATCTGCCAAAGAACGGCAGTATTTTACAGTGAACACAAGAGCAGATATTTACCATTCTCCTGGTCTCATTTGAATAAATCCCCAAGAAGTACACACTAGACTACACTAAACCCAAATGACTAAATAAATCATTGCTGCAGGGCATAAACCTTCTATCTCCATATTTAATATTTTAATGTTTTTCGTAGATGAATTAAGAGAGTAGCACAAAAGTGGTGACAATTGCCAATGTACATGCTCACATGTGACTGACGTATTGTGAGCTTGTAGATCAGCCATTTTCACAATTTAAAATGTTTTTAAAATAATAATTAAAAAAAGGAATGGTTTTGCAAATACAAGGTTTTCACCCGACTGCGACAAAATGAAACAGCAGCCAAGTACTTATCTCTGCTGATGAACAAAAACACAGAATCAGTTCCTGAGATAAACAAGCCACCTCACAGTACCATCCACGGGCCATTAATACCATGCTTACAGGGCAAAGCATTATTTTCATTACACAGATTACATACCCCCTTCCGACCTCCCTCCAATGCTATAAAACTGTGAATAATCATTCTTCTTAAATGGCAAAAGGCCCATCTTTACTGTATGCCAGGTTCTTCGAAAAACCAATTTTCCGGGGGAAGTTTGTCAGTGAGACAGCGTGCCTCCGGTGTCACCTGCTCCCGGACACTGATCATGTCTATTGGCACAGTTAGAAGTGGCCTTGCTCAAGGACACTATGAAGGCACAGAGAGGTTAATGAGAGGATACAGGGCGCTTCTCTTTGGGTAAGCTCATGCTGACTTTCCAGTCCCAATTCTCAGTCCTTTGCGGCTGCCATTGTCACCTTTTTTTTTTATGAGATTATTTTTAGGCAGGTGTTACTGTATTAGCAACGGGAGACGGGAAGTAGAGTGCGAAGGAAAGATATTCAACACAGGTCCCAGTAATCTTTCCAAATTTGTCCAAGTGATGCAGACTGCTCCAGGGAAGATTATAGAGGTAAGACAGCTCCCCTCTCTGCAGTCTATTAATGAGCAGGCTACACTAAGACATTACCCATGTTCTGCATGAGGATTATTTATGAATGCACTCTCGTAGAAGGTGCAGGGTACCCATCTTAAATAGATTTAAATACTCTCTTGTACCATAGCTCACGATGCAAAGCGTTCTCAAACCTTTTAGCCCGTGACCCAAAAGAGAAATTATATGTTTGCCCGGGATCCAAACTAGTGAAAATAGCAGATCTACAAGTTCACAATGTGGCGTGTTGTATAGAGGTTGTACTGTACCTGTGCACTGTGGCATGTTGTATATAGGTTGTACCTGTGCACTGTGGCGTGTTGTATAGAGGTTGTACCTGTGCACTGTGGCATGTTGTATAGAGGTTGTACCTGTGCACTGTGGCATGTTGCAGACCCTCTCCTGGTGGGAGGAGCCAGAGCAGGGGGGCTTGACACAGCGGCGGTGGCGTGACTTCAGGGCGGGCGGAGGGCGTCGCTGCAGGTCCTGGTGCAAGGACTCCATGACGACCAGGGAGAGAACCCTGCATCCTCATCTGGACACCAGAGACGAGACAGAGGGAGGATGAGACAGACTAATACCTAGAGAACCCTGCATCCTCATCTGGACACCAGAGACGAGACAGAGGGAGGATGAGACAAACTAATGCCTAGCCTGACACTCTTGAAACTACATTTTAATTTAGTTTCACTTCATTATTCAGACTGAAAGCCCTCCCCCCACGGCAGCAGTTTCTGGGATGGGCGTTGTCAAAGTGGCAGTCTTCGGTGATTGGTTCATACCAACCAAATCAGAATATTAGGAAAGCAGATGACGTTGTTGTCAATTATTGGCTATGGCTAACCCGGTTGCTAACCAAACAAACACAGCCAACGAGCGCTATACTAGCATGTAAACAAAAGCGGTAAAATATGTCGGATGATGATACCTGCCGTTTCTGTAAATAAACAATTTATCATAGGTCGATTTAATAGCCAGATTGATATGGTCGCGAGTTACCGCAGTGGGGGGCAGCCATGTTTGTTGTTTGACACTGTTGAGTGACGAGGCTGACGGCCAATCATCTGCTGCGATCGGATTTTTGATCGAGACTGATGCAGCCGTAGGGCGCAGCGTCACCAGACCTGAATCGCCAGGATTTATTTTAGCGATTCAGGGCTGGAGCCAGGCTAACAAATACCTCAAAATTGTACTTAATCCTTTCTGGGCGGGAACCCCTTTTGGTGTTTTAACTAAGCAAGGGCCTTTCTGTGTGGAGTTTGCATGTTCTCCCCGTGTCCCCTAGGGTAGGTACCCTCACAAAAACATGCAGTAATCCTGGTCTCTAAACTGCCTCCCCCTGGCCAGCCGGGGCGCCTGATGGAGGGGAAAGGAACTGGTTGGAATAACGTGTTCCTTCCACCCGCTACGTCCAACCAGGGAAACTCCCCCCTGTCAGGTGTAAAGGAGCAACTTGGACACTCAGGCATGAAGGGAGCATGAGTTAAGTCCGTTGCTCTCCCCAGGTTGGCGGAGGGTGTGTAGAGCCCAGGATCACAGTAGATGATTGGCACAGGGGTGAAAAATGGGTTACAAAATCGTGGGATAAAAAAATATATATAAAAAAAAAAGACAATGTTTTCTGAAAAAGCTATGTTTCTGTCAGTCCTACAAATATTAGTGCAGTTATTTAGCAAAACCCGTGAGGATAGTGCAAATGGCCCCCCTAATAACTGGCAAAAAAGGTTCCATTGATTCAAGGTTGGAATATAATCGATTGATTGACACGACGGCCAAATGGCTACCGCGTTAAGTGGTCTGATGGGTGGGCCGCGAACTCTTTCGAGATTTTCAAGTGGGCCCTGATCCGACCTATGCTTATAGGTCTGTAACTGTACACTGTCTGTAACTACGAATGGAACCCAAATGGTCCTTGTTTTACCATTTGCGGTGCGATTTTAGTGTCCCATGTGTGGTTTAGTTTAGTGTACCGTACCAGTTTTTACAGTCAGTAACGATGCTGTCTCCTGGGTCTGCGTACTGCCAGTCAATCCCTCCAGGCCACGTCCAGGATGCATTGTTTATTGCTTAGACCATCTTCAGACAGAGATACAAGTCAGAGAGAAGGATGAAGAAAGAATACATTTACTGTTAGATGTCGTGCTAAAATATTGTAGTGTCAATTTACTGTAACTTTTATTTAGCACGCAGATAAGGGTAATCTAATTCAGTGTTTATCAAAGTGGGTTTCCGGGGACTCCCAGGGCCCTTGAAGGGGTTCCCTTCCTACATTAGAAAGTTTTGAGAACCCTAATTGGCATCAGTCAAGCTAACATATAAATGGTGCATTTATATAGCCGCCTTTATCCAAGACGCTTTACGTAGATTGTGCATTACATTCACCCATTCACACACACATTCATACACCGATGCCGGAGGAAACCATGCAAGGTACCAACCTGCACATCGGGAGCAATTAGGGGTTCAGTGTATTGCTCAAGGACACTTCAACACCAATTCTGGGGGAGCCTGGTTTTGAACTGGCAACCTTGCGGTTACCATCCAGCCAACTCTACCCCTGAGCCACCGCCGTATTCTTGACCTCTTTTCAGCCAGACGTGTAGGATAAAGGAAAACGTCTGGTATAATTTACCGTCGGCGGTGCCGTTGTGGTACTTGCAGCGACACTCCTCCCTGGCCACACACACACCGTCCTGCAGCACCGTGTCACTGGGGCAACCGCAGGTCCGCTCGCACCCCGGGGGGTCCAGGCACTCCGTGTCGCCATGGAGATCCGAACACGAGCGTGGACAGGGTTTCCCACAAGGCCAATCTTCCTGTCCCCCGCCGCAGTCTGCAAAGAGCACAGGGTGAAGTTGACTTCATACAGCTGAATAAATGAACAGCGAAAATTGTTCTTTTATTATTAGATTTTGGGAGGTGTGGGACCTTGCGAGGACCTTAATGCCCTGAGCTTTCTCTGTCCTGTCCAAATAAAACTGCCCGGTAATGAGCTGACCTGAGCAGGTGGTGACGTTGTCATGGCAGCCGCGGCTCTGTGTGCTCTCCCCGTGACAGGGAAGACCTCCGAAGCGAGCGGGGGGGGGGGCTGTTACAGTGCCGGACGCGCCTGGACGAGCCCTCGCACGCCTCGCAGTCTGACCACGGCGACCACACGCTCCATGAGCCGTGAACTACAGACAGAGAGCGATGAAGAGAGACAGAGACACCGACAGTGACATACGATGAGATAATGAATTATGAAACACAGAACTTGTGTAAGGAGGAGGAGAGAAGAGTGACACAGAGCAGAGCAGATGAACCAAGCAGGTAGTAAAGAGGAAACAGCAGGATAAATTAATGAGTTAGTCACAAAAGTCGGGCAGATCCATCTTGATCACATGACTATAGAGATAAAGTGTACCAATTTGCCTTCGACCTGGCGGAGACAATAAAGCAACAGAGAGGCGAAGACAGACAGACAGATACCAGAAAAGAAAGGATCCAGTGCAATGATAATAGATATCCTGTACAAATATGCACTGTAAATATAAATCAAGTCAATGGCATGGCGTTATAAGAGGCGTGTGGGTTTTGCCTACCAGGACAGAATGAGATGACGGGACAGGGCTGTCTCTGGATCTGAACCCCGACTCCGTTGTGGATCTCGTGCTCTCCTGGACAGGCCTGACCTCCGGCCCTGGGCTCAGGACATCCACAGCTCCTGTAGCGAGACACGGACTCCGCTCCACATGTCCTGGAGCAGGGCGTCCAGTCCGACCACTCACACCAGTCACCTGGCACTGGAGAGTGTGGGGTACACGGGGAGATGGTTGGGAGATGGTTGTAGATGAGACAGAATGCTCCTATTTTCCATTAGCATTTATTGAGTGACAGAAATACATAGCTACAAGTGGATGGAGACAGTCATGGAAATGAAAGACAAAGTCCACTCAAACACATGATGGAAAACGTCCAAACTAATAGCTACAAGCGGATGGAAAGCGAGATGTCTCTTTGATGTAACGGACAAAGTGCACTCAAAAACCATCTGTTATGTTGAAGTACTGTACCAATGAAAATGTAGCCATTTAGGTTTTGTCAAGCTAGCCAGCTAAAATACATGGGGACAAAAACTAAGAACTATGCTCTGCTCAGGACTGGAGGTGGTAATAAACCAGGTTTTTTTTTTAGAGCATTAGATCAACAAGCAAACAGCGCTTTGTGTGCATGTACAGGATGCAGATCACGTTTTTACTTCTTTAAAAAATGTAATAAAATTATGTGGTACCTCCCCCTTCAGGGCGTGGTTCTGATTATAATGAAACATAGCGTTACATTTTCTGTTTTGTATGTAACATTACGGTGTGTGTGGACTCACCTGGACAGATCTCACTGCTGCAGTTGAGCCTCCCAGCCTCACAGGTACTGAAACAAACACCACACAATAATTATAATAAAATAGTATTGCAGTTCTTTGGAAGCTTTGGAGATTCTGACAGAGACGCTACAGAAGGTTGTAATGGTAGTACTACTCACTGCCAGGTCATCACAGGAGCGAGGACAGGAGGGCCCACAGCTGCTGAACACGGTCCCAGGGACCTGGGAGCACGGGGGCACTGAAACACACACAGAGAACATAGCATGTCACTAGCAGGGGTGGTACAGCTAGGAGAGCAACACAGACTTGTCAAAACGCAAGTTATCTATATAACTATGGTTCTATGAATACCGGATGACCGCCAGAGGCGGTGTTTTCAACACCTGGATATACATCGCGCGCACGCGCAGAGGTCGAATATTAATACCAAAAATGTCACTCGTGACCCCCTGTGGGCGTACCGATATAGGTGCCCAGTTCACAGGGTTCATCCTCATGGAAATCTTTTCGTCGGGATTCCGAGTGACAATGAACTCTGGCGGTCATCCGGTATTCATAGAACCATAGTTATATAGATAACTTGCGTTCTATTTCATACCTACTGACCGCCAGAGGCAGTGTTTTCAACACCTGGATGACTCATACCAACAAGGTCACGAGGAATCTGCGCTTACCGAGGTCGGTTTGCAGATCTAATGGACAGCCAAACATCCATCACCATAGGGTGAGGGAGAGTCCGGTTGGCTGGGTCTTGGCAAAAGCCCAAAACAGATGGAGCCCATTTGGCTGCACTGCAGCACAGATGTCCACCCACTGGTCTGGCATGTCAAAATGCCTCTGGGGAGGCCTTGTGGCCTACTGAAGAAGTCTAGTATATAGGGCTGACTGTGGGGAAGACCATGTAGAGTTACAGTATATAGGGCTGACTGGGAGGGAAGACCATGTAGAGTTACAGTATATAGGGCTGACTGGGGGGAAGACCATGTAGAGTTACAGTATATAGGGCTGACTGGGGGGAAGACCGTGTAGAGTTACAGTATATAGGGCTGACTGGGGGGAAGACCATGTAGAGTTACAGTATATAGGGCTGACTGGGGGGAAGACCATGTAGAGTTACAGTATATAGGGCTGACTGGGAGGGAAGACCATGTAGAGTTACAGTATATAGGGCTGACTGTGGGGAAGACCATGTAGAGTTACAGTATATAGGGCTGACTGGGGGGAAGACCATGTAGAGTTACAGTATATAGGGCTGACTGGGGGGAAGACCATGTAGAGTTACAGTATATAGGGCTGACTGGGAGGGAAGACCATGTAGAGTTACAGTATATAGGGCTGACTGGGAGGGAAGACCATGTAGAGTTACAGTATATAGGGCTGACTGGGGGGGAAGACCATGTAGAGTTACAGTATATAGGGCTGACTGGGGGGAAGACTGTGTAAAGTTAAAGTATATAGGGCTGACTGGGGGGAAGACCATGTAGAGTTACAGTATATAGGGCTGACTGGGGGGGAAGACCATGTAGAGTTACAGTATATAGGGCTGACTGGGAGGGAAGACCATGTAGAGTTACAGTATGTAGGGCTGACTGGGAGGGAAGACCATGTAGAGTTACAGTATATAGGGCTGACTATGGGGAAGACCATGTAGAGTTACAGTATATAGGGCTGACTGTGGGGAAGCGAATGTAGAGTTACAGTATATAGGGCTGACTGGGAGGGAAGACCATGTAGAGTTACAGTATATAGGGCTGACTGGGGGGGAAGACCATGTAGAGTTACAGTATATAGGGCTGACTGGGGGGGAAGACCATGTAGAGTTACAGTATATAGGGCTGACTGGGGGGGAAGACCATGTAGAGTTACAGTATATAGGGCTGACTGGGGGGGAAGACCATGTAGAGTTACAGTATATAGGGCTGACTGGGAGGGAAGACCATGTAGAGTTACAGTATATAGGGCTGACTGGGAGGGAAGACCGTGTAGAGTTACAGTATATAGGGCTGACTGGGGGGAAGACCATGTAGAGTTACAGTATATAGGGCTGACTGGGAGGGGGGAAGACCATGTAGAGTTACAGTATATAGGGCTGACTGGGGGGGAAGACCATGTAGAGTTACAGTATATAGGGCTGACTGGGGGGGAAGACCATGTAGAGTTACAGTATATAGGGCTGACTGGGGGGAAGACCATGTAGAGTTACAGTATATAGGGCTGACTGGGGGGAAGACCATGTAGAGTTACAGTATATAGGGCTGACTGGGGGGAAGACCATGTAGAGTTACAGTATATAGGGCTGACTGGGGGGAAGACCATGTAGAGTTACAGTATATAGGGCTGACTGGGGGGAAGACCATGTAGAGTTACAGTATATAGGGCTGACTGGGAGGGAAGACCATGTAGAGTTACAGTATATAGGGCTGACTGTGGGGAAGACCATGTAGAGTTACAGTATATAGGGCTGACTGGGAGGGAAGACCATGTAGAGTTACAGTATATAGGGCTGACTGTGGGGAAAACCATGTAGAGTTACAGTATATAGGGCTGACTGGGGGGAAGACCCTGTAGAGTTACAGTATATAGGGCTGACTGGGGGGAAGACCATGTAGAGTTACAGTATATAGGGCTGACTGGGGGGAAGGCCATGTAGAGTTACAGTATATAGGGCTGACTGGGAGGGAAGACCATGTAGAGTTACAGTATATAGGGCAGACTGGGGGGAAAGACCATGTAAAGTTACAGTATATAGGGCTGACTGGGAGGGAAGACCATGTAGAGTTACAGTATATAGGGCTGACTGGGGGGGAAGACCATGTAGAGTTACAGTATATAGGGCTGACTGGGGGGAAGACCATGTAGAGTTACAGTATATAGGGCTGACTGGGGGGAAGACCATGTAGAGTTACAGTATATAGGGCTGACTGGGAGGGAAGACCATGTAGAGTTACAGTATATAGGGCTGACTGGGAGGGAAGACCATGTAGAGTTACAGTATATAGGGCTGACTGGGGGGGGAAGACCATGTAGAGTTACAGTATATAGGGCTGACTGGGGGGGAAGACCATGTAGAGTTACAGTATATAGGGCTGACTGGGAGGGAAGACCATGTAGAGTTACAGTATATAGGGCTGACTGGGGGGGAAGACCATGTAGAGTTACAGTATATAGGGCTGACTGGGGGGGAAGACCATGTAGAGTTACAGTATATAGGGCTGACTGGGGGGAAGACCATGTAGAGTTACAGTATATAGGGCTGACTATGGGGAAGACCATGTAGAGTTACAGTATATAGGGCTGACTGGGGGGAAGACCATGTAGAGTTACAGTATATAGGGCTGACTGGGGGGGAAGACCATGTAGAGTTACAGTATATAGGGCTGACTGGGGGGAAGACCATGTAGAGTTACAGTATATAGGGCTGACTGGGAGGGAAGACCATGTAGAGTTACAGTATATAGGGCTGACTGTGGGGAAGACCATGTAGAGTTACAGTATATAGGGCTGACTGGGGGGGAGACCATGTAGAGTTACAGTATATAGGGCTGACTGGGGGGGAGACCATGTAGAGTTACATTATATAGGGCTGACTGTGGGGGAAGACCATGTAGAGTTACAGTATATAGGGCTGACTGTGGGGAAGACCATGTAGAGTTACAGTATATAGGGCTGACTGTGGGGAAGACCATGTAGAGATACTGTAACTCCACATGGTCTTCCCCCCAGTCAGCCCTATATACTGTAACTCTACATGGTCTTCCCCCCCAGTCAGCCCTATATACTGTAACTCTACATGGTCTTCCCCCCCAGTCAGCCCTATATACTGTAACTCTACATGGTCTTCCCCCCCAGTCTGCCCTATATACTGTAACTCTACATGGTCTTCCCTCCCAGTCAGCCCTATATACTGTAACTCTACATGGTCTTCTTATAGTCGGAGCATTATCACAGCAAACCACACTCTATAGTAGGGAGCATTATCACAACAGACCACACTCTATAGTAGGATCATTATCACAACAAACCACTCTATAGTAGGGAGCATTATCACAACAAACCACACTCTATAGTAGGATCATTATCACAACAATACACTCTATAGTAGGGAGCATTATCACGACAAACCACACTCTATAGTAGGAGCATTATCACAACAAACCACACTCTATAGTAGGAGCATTATCACAACAAACCACTCTATAGTAGGGAGCATTATCACAACAAACCACACTCTATAGTAGGAGCATTATCACAACAAACCACACTCTATAGTAGGAGCATTATCACAACAAACCACACTCTAAAGTAGGAGCATTATCACAACAAACCACACTCTATAGTAGGATTATTATCACAACAAACCACACTCTATAGTAGGGAGCATTATCACAACAAACCACACTCTATAGTAGGAGCATTATCACAACAAACCACACTCTATAGTAGGAGCATTATCACAGCAAACCACACTCTATAGTAGGGAGCATTATCACAACAAACCACACTCTATAGTAGGGAGCATTATCACAACAAACCACACTCTATAGTAGGAGCATTATCACAACAAACCACTCTATAGTAGGAGCATTATCACAACAAACCACACTCTATAGTAGGAGCATTATCACAGCAAACCACTCTATAGTAGGAGCATTATCACAACAAACCACACTCTATAGTAGGAGCATTATCACAACAAACCACTCTATAGTAGGGAGCATTATCACAACAAACCACACTCTATAGTAGGGAGCATTATCACAACAAACCACACTATAGTAGGGAGCATTATCACAACAAACCACTCTATAGTAGGGAGCATTATCACAACAAACCACACTCCATAGTAGGATCATTATCACAACAATACACTCTATAGTAGGGAGCATTATCACAACAAACCACACTCTATAGTAGGATCATTATCACAACAAACCACACTCTATAGTAGGGAGCATTATCACAACAAACCACACTCTATAGTAGGAGCATTATCACAACAAACCACTCTATAGTAGGAGCATTATCACAACAAACCACACTCTATAGTTTTAGCATTATCACAACAAACCACTCTATAGTAGGGAGCATTATCACAACAAACCACACTCTATAGTAGGGAGCATTATCACAACAAACCACACTATAGTAGGGAGCATTATCACAGCAAACCACACTCTATAGTAGGAGCATTATCACAACAGACCACACTCTATAGTAGGATCATTATCACAACAAACCACTCTATAGTAGGGAGCATTATCACAACAAACCACACTCTATAGTAGGAGCATTATCACAACAAACCACACTCTAAAGTAGGAGCATTATCACAACAAACCACACTCTATAGTTGGGAGCATTATCACAACAAACCACACTCTATAGTAGGAGCATTATCACAACAAACCACACTCTATAGTAGGAGCATTATCACAACAAACCACACTATAGTAGGAGCATTATCACAACAAACCACACTCTATAGTAGGGAGCATTATCACAACAAACCACACTCTATAGTAGGGAGCATTATCACAACAAACCACTCTATAGTAGGAGCATTATCACAACAAACCACACTCTATAGTAGGATCATTATCACAACAAACCACACCATGGTGGGAGGGAAGACCATGTAGAGTTACAGTATATAGGGCTGACTGGGGGGAAGACCATGTAGAGTTACAGTATATAGGGCTGACTGGGAGGGAAGACCATGTAGAGTTACAGTATATAGGGCTGACTGGGGGGGAAGACCATGTAGAGTTACAGTATATAGGGCTGACTGGGGGGAAGACCGTGTAGAGTTACAGTATATAGGGCTGACTGGGGGGAAGACCATGTAGAGTTACAGTATATAGGGCTGACTGGGGGGGAAGACCATGTAGAGTTACAGTATATAGGGCTGACTGGGAGGGAAGACCATGTAGAGTTACAGTATGTAGGGCTGACTGGGAGGGAAGACCATGTAGAGTTACAGTATATAGGGCTGACTGGGAGGGAAGACCATGTAGAGTTACATTATATAGGGCTGACTGTGGGGAAGACCATGTAGAGTTACAGTATATAGGGCTGACTGGGAGGGAAGACCATGTAGAGTTACAGTATATAGGGCTGACTGGGAGGGAGACCATGTAGAGTTACAGTATATAGGGCTGACTGGGGGGAAGACCATGTAGAGTTACAGTATATAGGGCTGACTGGGGGGGAAGACCATGTAGAGTTACAGTATATAGGGCTGACTGGGGGGGAAGACCATGTAGAGTTACAGTATATAGGGCTGACTGGGGGGGAAGACCATGTAGAGTTACAGTATATAGGGCTGACTGGGGGGGAAGACCATGTAGAGTTACAGTATATAGGGCTGACTGGGAGGGAAGACCATGTAGAGTTACAGTATATAGGGCTGACTGGGAGGGAAGACCGTGTAGAGTTACAGTATATAGGGCTGACTGGGGGGAAGACCATGTAGAGTTACAGTATATAGGGCTGACTGGGAGGGGGGAAGACCATGTAGAGTTACAGTATATAGGGCTGACTGGGGGGGAAGACCATGTAGAGTTACAGTATATAGGGCTGACTGGGAGGGAAGACCATGTAGAGTTACAGTATATAGGGCTGACTGGGGGGAAGACCATGTAGAGTTACAGTATATAGGGCTGACTGGGGGGAAGACCATGTAGAGTTGCAGTATATAGGGCTGACTGGGGGGAAGACCATGTAGAGTTACAGTATATAGGGCTGACTGGGGGAAGACCATGTAGAGTTACAGTATATAGGGCTGACTGGGAGGGAAGACCATGTAGAGTTACAGTATATAGGGCTGACTGTGGGGAAGACCATGTAGAGTTACAGTATATAGGGCTGACTGGGAGGGAAGACCATGTAGAGTTACAGTATATAGGGCTGACTGGGGGGAAGACCATGTAGAGTTACAGTATATAGGGCTGACTGGGGGGAAGACCATGTAGAGTTACAGTATATAGGGCTGACTGGGGGGGGGGAAGACCATGTAGAGTTACAGTATATAGGGCTGACTGTGGGGAAGACCATGTAGAGTTACAGTATATAGGGCTGACTGGGGGGAAGACTGTGTAGAGTTACAGTATATAGGGCTGACTGGGGGGAAGACCATGTAGAGTTACAGTATATAGGGCTGACTGGGGGGGAAGACCATGTAGAGTTACAGTATATAGGGCTGACTGGGGGGAAGACTGTGTAGAGTTACAGTATATAGGGCTGACTGGGGGGAAGACCATGTAGAGTTACAGTATATAGGGCTGACTGGGGGGGAAGACCATGTAGAGTTACAGTATATAGGGCTGACTGGGGGGAAGACTGTGTAGAGTTACAGTATATAGGGCTGACTGGGGGGAAGACCATGTAGAGTTACAGTATGTAGGGCTGACTGGGAGGGAAGACCATGTAGAGTTACAGTATATAGGGCTGACTATGGGGAAGACCATGTAGAGTTACAGTATATAGGGCTGACTGTGGGGAAGACCATGTAGAGTTACAGTATATAGGGCTGACTGGGAGGGAAGACCATGTAGAGTTACAGTATATAGGGCTGACTGGGGGGGGAAGACCATGTAGAGTTACAGTATATAGGGCTGACTGGGGGGAAGACCATGTAGAGTTACAGTATATAGGGCTGACTGGGGGGGGAAGACCATGTAGAGTTACAGTATATAGGGCTGACTGGGGGGAAGACCATGTAGAGTTACAGTATATAGGGCTGACTGTGGGGAAGACCATGTAGAGTTACAGTATATAGGGCTGACTGGGAGGGAAGACCATGTAGAGTTACAGTATATAGGGCTGACTGGGGGGGAAGACCATGTAGAGTTACAGTATATAGGGCTGACTGGGGGGGAAGACCATGTAGAGTTACAGTATATAGGGCTGACTGGGGGGAAGACCATGTAGAGTTACAGTATATAGGGCTGACTGGGGGGAAGACCATGTAGAGTTACAGTATATAGGGCTGACTGTGGGGAAAACCATGTAGAGTTACAGTATATAGGGCTGACTGGGGGGAAGACCCTGTAGAGTTACAGTATATAGGGCTGACTGGGGGGAAGACCATGTAGAGTTACAGTATATAGGGCTGACTGGGAGGGAAGACCGTGTAGAGTTACAGTATATAGGGCTGACTGGGGGGAAGACCATGTAGAGTTACAGTATATAGGGCTGACTGGGAGGGGGGAAGACCATGTAGAGTTACAGTATATAGGGCTGACTGGGGGGGAAGACCATGTAGAGTTACAGTATATAGGGCTGACTGGGGGGGAAGACCATGTAGAGTTACAGTATATAGGGCTGACTGGGGGGAAGACCATGTAGAGTTACAGTATATAGGGCTGACTGGGGGGAAGACCATGTAGAGTTACAGTATATAGGGCTGACTGGGGGGAAGACCATGTAGAGTTACAGTATATAGGGCTGACTGGGGGGAAGACCGTGTAGAGTTACAGTATATAGGGCTGACTGGGGGGAAGACCATGTAGTTACAGTATATAGGGCTGACTGGGGGGAAGACCATGTAGAGTTACAGTATATAGGGCTGACTGGGAGGGAAGACCATGTAGAGTTACAGTATATAGGGCTGACTGTGGGGAAGACCATGTAGAGTTACAGTATATAGGGCTGACTGGGAGGGAAGACCATGTAGAGTTACAGTATATAGGGCTGACTGTGGGGAAGACCATGTAGAGTTACAGTATATAGGGCTGACTGGGAGGGAAGACCATGTAGAGTTACAGTATATAGGGCTGACTGGGAGGGAAGACCATGTAGAGTTACAGTATATAGGGCTGACTGGGAGGGAAGACCATGTAGAGTTACAGTATATAGGGCTGACTGGGAGGGAAGACCATGTAGAGTTACAGTATGTAGGGCTGACTGGGAGGGATGACCATGTAGAGTTACAGTATATAGGGCTGACTATGGGGAAGACCATGTAGAGTTACAGTATATAGGGCTGACTGTGGGGAAGACCATGTAGAGTTACAGTATATAGGGCTGACTGGGAGGGAAGACCATGTAGAGTTACAGTATATAGGGCTGACTGGGGGGGAAGACCATGTAGAGTTACAGTATATAGGGCTGACTGGGGGGAAGACCATGTAGAGTTACAGTATATAGGGCTGACTGGGGGGGGAAGACCATGTAGAGTTACAGTATATAGGGCTGACTGGGGGGAAGACCATGTAGAGTTACAGTATATAGGGCTGACTGTGGGGAAGACCATGTAGAGTTACAGTATATAGGGCTGACTGGGAGGGAAGACCATGTAGAGTTACAGTATATAGGGCTGACTGGGGGGGAAGACCATGTAGAGTTACAGTATATAGGGCTGACTGGGGGGGAAGACCATGTAGAGTTACAGTATATAGGGCTGACTGGGGGGAAGACCACGTAGAGTTACAGTATATAGGGCTGACTGGGGGGAAGACCATGTAGAGTTACAGTATATAGGGCTGACTGTGGGGAAAACCATGTAGAGTTACAGTATATAGGGCTGACTGGGGAGAAGACCCTGTAGAGTTACAGTATATAGGGCTGACTGGGGGGAAGACCATGTAGAGTTACAGTATATAGGGCTGACTGGGGGGAAGACCATGTAGAGTTACAGTATATAGGGCTGACTGGGAGGGAAGACCATGTAGAGTTACAGTATGTAGGGCTGACTGGGAGGGAAGACCATGTAGAGTTACAGTATATAGGGCTGACTGGGAGGGAAGACCATGTAGAGTTACAGTATATAGGGCTGACTGTGGGGAAGACCATGTAGAGTTACAGTATATAGGGCTGACTGGGAGGGAAGACCATGTAGAGTTACAGTATATAGGGCTGACTGGGAGGGAAGACCATGTAGAGTTACACTATATAGGGCTGACTGGGAGGGAAGACCGTGTAGAGTTACAGTATATAGGGCTGACTGGGGGGAAGACCATGTAGAGTTACAGTATATAGGGCTGACTGGGAGGGGGGAAGACCATGTAGAGTTACAGTATATAGGGCTGACTGGGGGGGAAGACCATGTAGAGTTACAGTATATAGGGCTGACTGGGAGGGAAGACCATGTAGAGTTACAGTATATAGGGCTTACTGGGGGGAAGACCATGTAGAGTTACAGTATATAGGGCTGACTGGGGGGAAGACCATGTAGAGTTACAGTATATAGGGCTGACTGGGGGGAAGACCATGTAGAGTTACAGTATATAGGGCTGACTGGGGGGAAGACCATGTAGAGTTACAGTATATAGGGCTGACTGGGGGGAAGACCGTGTAGAGTTACAGTATATAGGGCTGACTGGGGGGAAGACCATGTAGAGTTACAGTATATAGGGCTGACTGGGGGGAAGACCATGTAGAGTTACAGTATATAGGGCTGACTGGGAGGGAAGACCATGTAGAGTTACAGTATATAGGGCTGACTGTGGGGAAGACCATGTAGAGTTACAGTATATAGGGCTGACTGGGAGGGAAGACCATGTAGAGTTACAGTATATAGGGCTGACTGGGGGGAAGACCATGTAGAGTTACAGTATATAGGGCTGACTGGGGGGAAGACCATGTAGAGTTACAGTATATAGGGCTGACTGGGGGGGGAAGACCATGTAGAGTTACAGTATATAGGGCTGACTGGGGGGAAGACCATGTAGAGTTACAGTATATAGGGCTGACTGTGGGGAAGACCATGTAGAGTTACAGTATATAGGGCTGACTGGGAGGGAAGACCATGTAGAGTTACAGTATATAGGGCTGACTGGGGGAAGGCCATGTAGAGTTACAGTATATAGGGCTGACTGGGGGGAAGACGGGTAGAGTTACAGTATATAGGGCTGACTGGGGGGAAGACCATGTAGAGTTACAGTATATAGGGCTGACTGGGGGGAAGACCATGTAGAGTTACAGTATATAGGGCTGACTGGGAGGGAAGACCATGTAGAGTTACAGTATATAGGGCTGACTGTGGGGAAGACCATGTAGAGTTACAGTATATAGGGCTGACTGGGGGGAAGCCATGTAGAGTTACAGTATATAGGGCTGACTGGGAGGGAAGACCATGTAGAGTTACAGTATATAGGGCTGACTGGGGGGGAAGACCATGTAGAGTTACAGTATATAGGGCTGACTGGGGGGAAGACTGTGTAGAGTTACAGTATATAGGGCTGACTGGGGGGAAGACCATGTAGAGTTACAGTATATAGGGCTGACTGGGAGGGAAGACCATGTAGAGTTACAGTATATAGGGCTGACTGGGAGGGAAGACCATGTAGAGTTACAGTATATAGGGCTGACTGGGGGGGAAGACCATGTAGAGTTACAGTATATAGGGCTGACTGGGGGGAAGACTGTGTAGAGTTACAGTATATAGGGCTGACTGGGGGGAAGACCATGTAGAGTTACAGTATATAGGGCTGACTGGGGGGGAAGACCATGTAGAGTTACAGTATATAGGGCTGACTGGGAGGGAAAACCATGTAGAGTTACAGTATGTAGGGCTGACTGGGAGGGAAGACCATGTAGAGTTACAGTATATAGGGCTGACTATGGGGAAGACCATGTAGAGTTACAGTATATAGGGCTGACTGTGGGGAAGACCATGTAGAGTTACAGTATATAGGGCTGACTGGGAGGGAAGACCATGTAGAGTTACAGTATATAGGGCTGACTGGGGGGGAAGACCATGTAGAGTTACAGTATATAGGGCTGACTGGGGGGAAGACCATGTAGAGTTACAGTATATAGGGCTGACTGGGGGGGGAAGACCATGTAGAGTTACAGTATATAGGGCTGACTGGGGGGAAGACCATGTAGAGTTACAGTATATAGGGCTGACTGTGGGGAAGACCATGTAGAGTTACAGTATATAGGGCTGACTGGGAGGGAAGACCATGTAGAGTTACAGTATATAGGGCTGACTGGGGGGGAAGACCATGTAGAGTTACAGTATATAGGGCTGACTGGGGGGGAAGACCATGTAGAGTTACAGTATATAGGGCTGACTGGGGGGAAGACCATGTAGAGTTACAGTATATAGGGCTGACTGGGGGGAAGACCATGTAGAGTTACAGTATATAGGGCTGACTGTGGGGAAAACCATGTAGAGTTACAGTATATAGGGCTGACTGGGGGGAAGACCCTGTAGAGTTACAGTATATAGGGCTGACTGGGGGGAAGACCATGTAGAGTTACAGTATATAGGGCTGACTGGGAGGGAAGACCGTGTAGAGTTACAGTATATAGGGCTGACTGGGGGGAAGACCATGTAGAGTTACAGTATATAGGGCTGACTGGGAGGGGGGAAGACCATGTAGAGTTACAGTATATAGGGCTGACTGGGGGGGAAGACCATGTAGAGTTACAGTATATAGGGCTGACTGGGGGGAAGACCATGTAGAGTTACAGTATATAGGGCTGACTGGGGGGAAGACCATGTAGAGTTACAGTATATAGGGCTGACTGGGGGGAAGACCATGTAGAGTTACAGTATATAGGGCTGACTGGGGGGAAGACCGTGTAGAGTTACAGTATATAGGGCTGACTGGGGGGAAGACCATGTAGTTACAGTATATAGGGCTGACTGGGGGGAAGACCATGTAGAGTTACAGTATATAGGGCTGACTGGGAGGGAAGACCATGTAGAGTTACAGTATATAGGGCTGACTGTGGGGAAGACCATGTAGAGTTACAGTATATAGGGCTGACTGGGAGGGAAGACCATGTAGAGTTACAGTATATAGGGCTGACTGTGGGGAAGACCATGTAGAGTTACAGTATATAGGGCTGACTGGGAGGGAAGACCATGTAGAGTTACAGTATATAGGGCTGACTGGGGGGAAGACCATGTAGAGTTACAGTATATAGGGCTGACTGGGGGGAAGACCATGTAGAGTTACAGTATATAGGGCTGACTGGGGGGGGAAGACCATGTAGAGTTACAGTATATAGGGCTGACTGGGGGGAAGACCATGTAGAGTTACAGTATATAGGGCTGACTGTGGGGAAGACCATGTAGAGTTACAGTATATAGGGCTGACTGGGAGGGAAGACCATGTAGAGTTACAGTATATAGGGCTGACTGGGGGGAAGACCATGTAGAGTTACAGTATATAGGGCTGACTGGGGGGAAGACCGTGTAGAGTTACAGTATATAGGGCTGACTGGGGGGAAGACCATGTAGAGTTACAGTATATAGGGCTGACTGGGGGGAAGACCATGTAGAGTTACAGTATATAGGGCTGACTGGGAGGGAAGACCATGTAGAGTTACAGTATATAGGGCTGACTGGGGGGGAAGACCATGTAGAGTTACAGTATATAGGGCTGACTGGGGGGAAGACTGTGTAGAGTTACAGTATATAGGGCTGACTGGGGGGAAGACCATGTAGAGTTACAGTATATAGGGCTGACTGGGGGGGAAGACCATGTAGAGTTACAGTATATAGGGCTGACTGGGAGGGAAGACCATGTAGAGTTACAGTATGTAGGGCTGACTGGGAGGGAAGACCATGTAGAGTTACAGTATATAGGGCTGACTATGGGGAAGACCATGTAGAGTTACAGTATTTAGGGCTGACTGTGGGGAAGACCATGTAGAGTTACAGTATATAGGGCTGACTGGGAGGGAAGACCATGTAGAGTTACAGTATATAGGGCTGACTGGGGGGGGAAGACCATGTAGAGTTACAGTATATAGGGCTGACTGGGGGGAAGACCATGTAGAGTTACAGTATATAGGGCTGACTGGGAGGGAAGACCATGTAGAGTTACAGTATATAGGGCTGACTGGGAGGGAAGACCATGTAGAGTTACAGTATATAGGGCTGACTGGGGGGGGAAGACCATGTAGAGTTACAGTATATAGGGCTGACTGGGGGGGAAGACCATGTAGAGTTACAGTATATAGGGCTGACTGGGAGGGAAGACCATGTAGAGTTACAGTATATAGGGCTGACTGGGGGGAGACCATGTAGAGTTACAGTATATAGGGCTGACTGGGGGGAAGACCATGTAGAGTTACAGTATATAGGGCTGACTGTGGGGAAAACCATGTAGAGTTACAGTATATAGGGCTGACTGGGGGGAAGACCCTGTAGAGTTACAGTATATAGGGCTGACTGGGGGGAAGACCATGTAGAGTTACAGTATATAGGGCTGACTGGGAGGGAAGACCGTGTAGAGTTACAGTATATAGGGCTGACTGGGGGGAAGACCATGTAGAGTTACAGTATATAGGGCTGACTGGGAGGGGGGAAGACCATGTAGAGTTACAGTATATAGGGCTGACTGGGGGGGAAGACCATGTAGAGTTACAGTATATAGGGCTGACTGGGGGGGAAGACCATGTAGAGTTACAGTATATAGGGCTGACTGGGGGGAAGACCATGTAGAGTTACAGTATATAGGGCTGACTGGGGGGAAGACCATGTAGAGTTACAGTATATAGGGCTGACTGGGGGGAAGACCATGTAGAGTTACAGTATATAGGGCTGACTGGGGGGAAGACCGTGTAGAGTTACAGTATATAGGGCTGACTGGGGGGAAGACCATGTAGTTACAGTATATAGGGCTGACTGGGGGGAAGACCATGTAGAGTTACAGTATATAGGGCTGACTGGGAGGGAAGACCATGTAGAGTTACAGTATATAGGGCTGACTGTGGGGAAGACCATGTAGAGTTACAGTATATAGGGCTGACTGGGAGGGAAGACCATGTAGAGTTACAGTATATAGGGCTGACTGTGGGGAAGACCATGTAGAGTTACAGTATATAGGGCTGACTGGGAGGGAAGACCATGTAGAGTTACAGTATATAGGGCTGACTGGGGGGAAGACCATGTAGAGTTACAGTATATAGGGCTGACTGGGGGGAAGACCATGTAGAGTTACAGTATATAGGGCTGACTGGGGGGGGAAGACCATGTAGAGTTACAGTATATAGGGCTGACTGGGGGGAAGACCATGTAGAGTTACAGTATATAGGGCTGACTGTGGGGAAGACCATGTAGAGTTACAGTATATAGGGCTGACTGGGAGGGAAGACCATGTAGAGTTACAGTATATAGGGCTGACTGGGGGAAGACCATGTAGAGTTACAGTATATAGGGCTGACTGGGGGGAAGACCGTGTAGAGTTACAGTATATAGGGCTGACTGGGGGGAAGACCATGTAGAGTTACAGTATATAGGGCTGACTGGGGGGAAGACCATGTAGAGTTACAGTATATAGGGCTGACTGGGAGGGAAGACCATGTAGAGTTACAGTATATAGGGCTGACTGGGGGGGAAGACCATGTAGAGTTACAGTATATAGGGCTGACTGGGGGGAAGACTGTGTAGAGTTACAGTATATAGGGCTGACTGGGGGGAAGACCATGTAGAGTTACAGTATATAGGGCTGACTGGGGGGGAAGACCATGTAGAGTTACAGTATATAGGGCTGACTGGGAGGGAAGACCATGTAGAGTTACAGTATGTAGGGCTGACTGGGAGGGAAGACCATGTAGAGTTACAGTATATAGGGCTGACTATGGGGAAGACCATGTAGAGTTACAGTATATAGGGCTGACTGTGGGGAAGACCATGTAGAGTTACAGTATATAGGGCTGACTGGGAGGGAAGACCATGTAGAGTTACAGTATATAGGGCTGACTGGGGGGGGAAGACCATGTAGAGTTACAGTATATAGGGCTGACTGGGGGGAAGACCATGTAGAGTTACAGTATATAGGGCTGACTGGGAGGGAAGACCATGTAGAGTTACAGTATATAGGGCTGACTGGGAGGGAAGACCATGTAGAGTTACAGTATATAGGGCTGACTGGGGGGGGAAGACCATGTAGAGTTACAGTATATAGGGCTGACTGGGGGGGAAGACCATGTAGAGTTACAGTATATAGGGCTGACTGGGAGGGAAGACCATGTAGAGTTACAGTATATAGGGCTGACTGGGGGGGAAGACCATGTAGAGTTACAGTATATAGGGCTGACTGGGGGGGAAGACCATGTAGAGTTACAGTATATAGGGCTGACTGGGGGGAAGACCATGTAGAGTTACAGTATATAGGGCTGACTGTGGGGAAGACCATGTAGAGTTACAGTATATAGGGCTGACTATGGGGAAGACCATGTAGAGTTACAGTATATAGGGCTGACTGGGGGGAAGACCATGTAGAGTTACAGTATATAGGGCTGACTGGGGGGGAAGACCATGTAGAGTTACAGTATATAGGGCTGACTGGGGGGAAGACCATGTAGAGTTACAGTATATAGGGCTGACTGGGAGGGAAGACCATGTAGAGTTACAGTATATAGGGCTGACTGTGGGGAAGACCATGTAGAGTTACAGTATATAGGGCTGACTGGGGGGGAGACCATGTAGAGTTACAGTATATAGGGCTGACTGGGGGGGAGACCATGTAGAGTTACATTATATAGGGCTGACTGTGGGGGGAGACCATGTAGAGTTACAGTATATAGGGCTGACTGTGGGGAAGACCATGTAGAGTTACAGTATATAGGGCTGACTGTGGGGAAGACCATGTAGAGATACTGTAACTCCACATGGTCTTCCCCCCAGTCAGCCCTATATACTGTAACTCTACATGGTCTTCCCCCCCAGTCAGCCCTATATACTGTAACTCTACATGGTCTTCCCCCCCAGTCAGCCCTATATACTGTAACTCTACATGGTCTTCCCCCCAGTCTGCCCTATATACTGTAACTCTACATGGTCTTCCCTCCCAGTCAGCCCTATATACTGTAACTCTACATGGTCTTCTTATAGTCGGAGCATTATCACAGCAAACCACACTCTATAGTAGGGAGCATTATCACAACAGACCACACTCTATAGTAGGATCATTATCACAACAAACCACTCTATAGTAGGGAGCATTATCACAACAAACCACACTCTATAGTAGGGAGCATTATCACAACAAACCACACTCTATAGTAGGATCATTATCACAACAAACCACACTCTATAGTAGGAGCATTATCACAACAAACCACACTCTATAGTAGGGAGCATTATCACAACAAACCACACTCTATAGTAGGGAGCATTATCACAACAAACCACACTCTATAGTAGGATCATTATCACAACAATACACTCTATAGTAGGGAGCATTATCACGACAAACCACACTCTATAGTAGGAGCATTATCACAACAAACCACACTCTATAGTAGGAGCATTATCACAACAAACCACTCTATAGTAGGGAGCATTATCACAACAAACCACACTCTATAGTAGGAGCATTATCACAACAAACCACACTCTATAGTAGGAGCATTATCACAACAAACCACACTCTAAAGTAGGAGCATTATCACAACAAACCACACTCTATAGTAGGATCATTATCACAACAAACCACACTCTATAGTAGGGAGCATTATCACAACAAACCACACTCTATAGTAGGAGCATTATCACAACAAACCACACTCTATAGTAGGAGCATTATCACAGCAAACCACACTCTATAGTAGGGAGCATTATCACAACAAACCACACTCTATAGTAGGGAGCATTATCACAACAAACCACACTCTATAGTAGGAGCATTATCACAACAAACCACTCTATAGTAGGAGCATTATCACAACAAACCACACTCTATAGTAGGAGCATTATCACAGCAAACCACTCTATAGTAGGAGCATTATCACAACAAACCACTCTATAGTAGGAGCATTATCACAACAAACCACTCTATAGTAGGGAGCATTATCACAACAAACCACACTATAGTAGGGAGCATTATCACAACAAACCACTCTATAGTAGGGAGCATTATCACAACAAACCACACTCCATAGTAGGATCATTATCACAACAATACACTCTATAGTAGGGAGCATTATCACAACAAACCACACTCTATAGTAGGATCATTATCACAACAAACCACACTCTATAGTAGGGAGCATTATCACAACAAACCACACTCTATAGTAGGAGCATTATCACAACAAACCACTCTATAGTAGGAGCATTATCACAACAAACCACACTCTATAGTTTTAGCATTATCACAACAAACCACTCTATAGTAGGGAGCATTATCACAACAAACCACACTCTATAGTAGGGAGCATTATCACAACAAACCACACTATAGTAGGGAGCATTATCACAGCAAACCACACTCTATAGTAGGAGCATTATCACAACAGACCACACTCTATAGTAGGATCATTATCACAACAAACCACTCTATAGTAGGGAGCATTATCACAACAAACCACACTCTATAGTAGGAGCATTATCACAACAAACCACACTCTAAAGTAGGAGCATTATCACAACAAACCACACTCTATAGTTGGGAGCATTATCACAACAAACCACACTCTATAGTAGGAGCATTATCACAACAAACCACACTCTATAGTAGGAGCATTATCACAACAAACCACACTATAGTAGGAGCATTATCACAACAAACCACACTCTATAGTAGGGAGCATTATCACAACAAACCACACTCTATAGTAGGGAGCATTATCACAACAAACCACCCTATAGTAGGAGCATTATCACAACAAACCACACTCTATAGTAGGATCATTATCACAACAAACCACACCATGGTGGGAGGGAAGACCATGTAGAGTTACAGTATATAGGGCTGACTGGGGGGAAGACCATGTAGAGTTACAGTATATAGGGCTGACTGGGAGGGAAGACCATGTAGAGTTACAGTATATAGGGCTGACTGGGGGGGAAGACCATGTAGAGTTACAGTATATAGGGCTGACTGGGGGGAAGACCGTGTAGAGTTACAGTATATAGGGCTGACTGGGGGGAAGACCATGTAGAGTTACAGTATATAGGGCTGACTGGGGGGGAAGACCATGTAGAGTTACAGTATATAGGGCTGACTGGGAGGGAAGACCATGTAGAGTTACAGTATGTAGGGCTGACTGGGAGGGAAGACCATGTAGAGTTACAGTATATAGGGCTGACTGGGAGGGAAGACCATGTAGAGTTACAGTATATAGGGCTGACTGTGGGGAAGACCATGTAGAGTTACAGTATATAGGGCTGACTGGGAGGGAAGACCATGTAGAGTTACAGTATATAGGGCTGACTGGGAGGGAGACCATGTAGAGTTACAGTATATAGGGCTGACTGGGGGGAAGACCATGTAGAGTTACAGTATATAGGGCTGACTGGGGGGGAAGACCATGTAGAGTTACAGTATATAGGGCTGACTGGGGGGGAAGACCATGTAGAGTTACAGTATATAGGGCTGACTGGGGGGGAAGACCATGTAGAGTTACAGTATATAGGGCTGACTGGGGGGGAAGACCATGTAGAGTTACAGTATATAGGGCTGACTGGGGGGAAGACCATGTAGAGTTACAGTATATAGGGCTGACTGGGGGGAAGACCATGTAGAGTTACAGTATATAGGGCTGACTGGGGGGAAGACCATGTAGAGTTACAGTATATAGGGCTGACTGGGGGGAAGACCATGTAGAGTTACAGTATATAGGGCTGACTGGGAGGGAAGACCATGTAGAGTTACAGTATATAGGGCTGACTGTGGGGAAGACCATGTAGAGTTACAGTATATAGGGCTGACTGGGAGGGAAGACCATGTAGAGTTACAGTATATAGGGCTGACTGGGGGGAAGACCATGTAGAGTTACAGTATATAGGGCTGACTGGGGGGAAGACCATGTAGAGTTACAGTATATAGGGCTGACTGGGGGGAAGACCATGTAGAGTTACAGTATATAGGGCTGACTGGGGGAAGACCATGTAGAGTTACAGTATATAGGGCTGACTGGGGGGAAGACCATGTAGAGTTACAGTATATAGGGCTGACTGTGGGGAAGACCATGTAGAGTTACAGTATATAGGGCTGACTGGGAGGGAAGACCATGTAGAGTTACAGTATATAGGGCTGACTGGGAGGGAGACCATGTAGAGTTACAGTATATAGGGCTGACTGGGGGGGAAGACCATGTAGAGTTACAGTATATAGGGCTGACTGGGAGGGAAGACCATGTAGAGTTACAGTATATAGGGCTGACTGGGAGGGAAGACCGTGTAGAGTTACAGTATATAGGGCTGACTGGGGGGAAGACCATGTAGAGTTACAGTATATAGGGCTGACTGGGAGGGGGGAAGACCATGTAGAGTTACAGTATATAGGGCTGACTGGGGGGAAGACCATGTAGAGTTACAGTATATAGGGCTGACTGGGGGGGAAGACCATGTAGAGTTACAGTATATAGGGCTGACTGGGGGGAAGACCATGTAGAGTTACAGTATATAGGGCTGACTGGGGGGAAGACCATGTAGAGTTACAGTATATAGGGCTGACTGGGGGGAAGACCATGTAGAGGTACAGTATATAGGGCTGACTGGGGGGAAGACCGTGTAGAGTTACAGTATATAGGGCTGACTGGGGGGAAGACCATGTAGAGTTACAGTATATAGGGCTGACTGGGGGGAAGACCATGTAGAGTTACAGTATATAGGGCTGACTGGGGGGAAGACCGTGTAGAGTTACAGTATATAGGGCTGACTGGGGGGGAAGACCATGTAGAGTTACAGTATATAGGGCTGACTGGGAGGGAAGACCATGTAGAGTTACAGTATATAGGGCTGACTGGGGGGGGAGACTGTGTAGAGTTACAGTATATAGGGCTGACTGGGGGGAAGACCATGTAGAGTTACAGTATATAGGGCTGACTGGGAGGGAAGACTGTGTAGAGTTACAGTATATAGGGCTGACTGGGGGAAGACCATGTAGAGTTACAGTATATAGGGCTGACTGGGGGGGAAGACCATGTAGAGTTACAGTATATAGGGCTGACTGGGAGGGAAGACCATGTAGAGTTACAGTATGTAGGGCTGACTGGGAGGGAAGACCATGTAGAGTTACAGTATATAGGGCTGACTATGGGGAAGACCATGTAGAGTTACAGTATATAGGGCTGACTGTGGGGAAGACCATGTAGAGTTACAGTATATAGGGCTGACTGGGAGGGAAGACCATGTAGAGTTACAGTATATAGGGCTGACTGGGGGGGGAAGACCATGTAGAGTTACAGTATATAGGGCTGACTGTGGGGAAAACCATGTAGAGTTACAGTATATAGGGCTGACTGGGGGGAAGACCCTGTAGAGTTACAGTATATAGGGCTGACTGGGGGGAAGACCATGTAGAGTTACAGTATATAGGGCTGACTGGGGGGAAGACCATGTAGAGTTACAGTATATAGGGCAGACTGGGGGGAAAGACCATGTAGAGTTACAGTATATAGGGCTGACTGGGAGGGAAGACCATGTAGAGTTACAGTATATAGGGCTGACTGGGGGGGAAGACCATGTAGAGTTACAGTATATAGGGCTGACTGGGGGGAAGACCATGTAGAGTTACAGTATATAGGGCTGACTGGGGGGAAGACCATGTAGAGTTACAGTATATAGGGCTGACTGGGAGGGAAGACCATGTAGAGTTACAGTATATAGGGCTGACTGGGAGGGAAGACCATGTAGAGTTACAGTATATAGGGCTGACTGGGGGGAAGACCATGTAGAGTTACAGTATATAGGGCTGACTGGGAGGGGGGAAGACCATGTAGAGTTACAGTATATAGGGCTGACTGGGGGGAAGACCATGTAGAGTTACAGTATATAGGGCTGACTGGGGGGGAAGACCATGTAGAGTTACAGTATATAGGGCTGACTGGGGGGAAGACCATGTAGAGTTACAGTATATAGGGCTGACTGGGGGGAAGACCATGTAGAGTTACAGTATATAGGGCTGACTGGGGGGAAGACCATGTAGAGGTACAGTATATAGGGCTGACTGGGGGGAAGACCGTGTAGAGTTACAGTATATAGGGCTGACTGGGGGGAAGACCATGTAGAGTTACAGTATATAGGGCTGACTGGGGGGAAGACCATGTAGAGTTACAGTATATAGGGCTGACTGGGGGGAAGACCGTGTAGAGTTACAGTATATAGGGCTGACTGGGGGGGAAGACCATGTAGAGTTACAGTATATAGGGCTGACTGGGAGGGAAGACCATGTAGAGTTACAGTATATAGGGCTGACTGGGGGGGAAGACTGTGTAGAGTTACAGTATATAGGGCTGACTGGGGGGAAGACCATGTAGAGTTACAGTATATAGGGCTGACTGGGAGGGAAGACCATGTAGAGTTACAGTATATAGGGCTGACTGGGAGGGAAGACCATGTAGAGTTACAGTATATAGGGCTGACTGGGGGGGAAGACCATGTAGAGTTACAGTATATAGGGCTGACTGGGGGGAAGACTGTGTAGAGTTACAGTATATAGGGCTGACTGGGGGGAAGACCATGTAGAGTTACAGTATATAGGGCTGACTGGGGGGGAAGACCATGTAGAGTTACAGTATATAGGGCTGACTGGGAGGGAAGACCATGTAGAGTTACAGTATGTAGGGCTGACTGGGAGGGAAGACCATGTAGAGTTACAGTATATAGGGCTGACTATGGGGAAGACCATGTAGAGTTACAGTATATAGGGCTGACTGTGGGGAAGACCATGTAGAGTTACAGTATATAGGGCTGACTGGGAGGGAAGACCATGTAGAGTTACAGTATATAGGGCTGACTGGGGGGCAAGACCATGTAGAGTTACAGTATATAGGGCTGACTGGGGGAAGACCATGTAGAGTTACAGTATATAGGGCTGACTGGGGGGGGAAGACCATGTAGAGTTACAGTATATAGGGCTGACTGGGGGGAAGACCATGTAGAGTTACAGTATAAAGGGCTGACTGTGGGGAAGACCATGTAGAGTTACAGTATATAGGGCTGACTTGGAGGGAAGACCATGTAGAGTTACAGTATATAGGGCTGACTGGGGGGGAAGACCATGTAGAGTTACAGTATATAGGGCTGACTGGGGGGGAAGACCATGTAGAGTTACAGTATATAGGGCTGACTGGGGGGAAGACCATGTAGAGTTACAGTATATAGGGCTGACTGGGGGGAAGACCATGTAGAGTTACAGTATATAGGGCTGACTGTGGGGAAAACCATGTAGAGTTACAGTATATAGTGCTGACTGGGGGGAAGACCCTGTAGAGTTACAGTATATAGGGCTGACTGGGGGGAAGACCATGTAGAGTTACAGTATATAGGGCTGACTGGGGGGAAGACCATGTAGAGTTACAGTATATAGGGCAGACTGGGGGGAAAGACCATGTAGAGTTACAGTATATAGGGCTGACTGGGAGGGAAGACCATGTAGAGTTACAGTATATAGGGCTGACTGGGGGGGAAGACCATGTAGAGTTACAGTATATAGGGCTGACTGGGGGGAAGACCATGTAGAGTTACAGTATATAGGGCTGACTGGGGGGAAGACCATGTAGAGTTACAGTATATAGGGCTGACTGGGAGGGAAGACCATGTAGAGTTACAGTATATATGGCTGACTGGGAGGGAAGACCATGTAGAGTTACAGTATATAGGGCTGACTGGGGGGAAGACCATGTAGAGTTACAGTATATAGGGCTGACTGGGGGGGAAGACCATGTAGAGTTACAGTATATAGGGCTGACTGTGGGGAAAACCATGTAGAGTTACAGTATATAGGGCTGACTGGGGGGAAGACCCTGTAGAGTTACAGTATATAGGGCTGACTGGGGGGAAGACCATGTAGAGTTACAGTATATAGGGCTGACTGGGGGGAAGACCATGTAGAGTTACAGTATATAGGGCAGACTGGGGGGAAAGACCATGTAGAGTTACAGTATATAGGGCTGACTGGGAGGGAAGACCATGTAGAGTTACAGTATATAGGGCTGACTGGGGGGGAAGACCATGTAGAGTTACAGTATATAGGGCTGACTGGGGGGAAGACCATGTAGAGTTACAGTATATAGGGCTGACTGGGGGGAAGACCATGTAGAGTTACAGTATATAGGGCTGACTGGGAGGGAAGACCATGTAGAGTTACAGTATATAGGGCTGACTGGGAGGGAAGACCATGTAGAGTTACAGTATATAGGGCTGACTGGGGGGAAGACCATGTAGAGTTACAGTATATAGGGCTGACTGGGAGGGGGGAAGACCATGTAGAGTTACAGTATATAGGGCTGACTGGGGGGGAAGACCATGTAGAGTTACAGTATATAGGGCTGACTGGGGGGAAGACCATGTAGAGTTACAGTATATAGGGCTGACTGGGGGGAAGACCATGTAGAGTTACAGTATATAGGGCTGACTGGGGGGAAGACCATGTAGAGTTACAGTATATAGGGCTGACTGGGGGGAAGACCATGTAGAGTTACAGTATATAGGGCTGACTGGGGGGAAGACCGTGTAGAGTTACAGTATATAGGGCTGACTGGGGGGAAGACCATGTAGAGTTACAGTATATAGGGCTGACTGGGGGGAAGACCATGTAGAGTTACAGTATATAGGGCTGACTGGGGGGAAGACCATGTAGAGTTACAGTATATAGGGCTGACTGGGGGGAAGACCATGTAGAGTTACAGTATATAGGGCTGACTGGGAGGGAAGACCATGTAGAGTTACAGTATATAGGGCTGACTGGGGGGGAAGACCATGTAGAGTTACAGTATATAGGGCTGACTGGGGGGGAAGACCATGTAGAGTTACAGTATATAGGGCTGACTGGGGGGGAAGACCATGTAGAGTTACAGTATATAGGGCTGACTGGGGGGAAGACCATGTAGAGTTACAGTATATAGGGCTGACTGGGGGGAAGACCATGTAGAGTTACAGTATATAGGGCTGACTGGGGGGAAGACCATGTAGAGTTACAGTATATAGGGCTGACTGGGGGGAAGACCATGTAGAGTTACAGTATATAGGGCTGACTGGGAGGGAAGACCATGTAGAGTTACAGTATATAGGGCTGACTGTGGGGAAGACCATGTAGAGTTACAGTATATAGGGCTGACTGGGAGGGAAGACCATGTAGAGTTACAGTATATAGGGCTGACTGGGGGGAAGACCATGTAGAGTTACAGTATATAGGGCTGACTGGGGGGAAGACCATGTAGAGTTACAGTATATAGGGCTGACTGGGGGAAGACCATGTAGAGTTACAGTATATAGGGCTGACTGGGGGGAAGACCATGTAGAGTTACAGTATATAGGGCTGACTGTGGGGAAGACCATGTAGAGTTACAGTATATAGGGCTGACTGGGAGGGAAGACCATGTAGAGTTACAGTATATAGGGCTGACTGGGGGGGAAGACCATGTAGAGTTACAGTATATAGGGCTGACTGGGGGGGAAGACCATGTAGAGTTACAGTATATAGGGCTGACTGGGGGGAAGACCATGTAGAGTTACAGTATATAGGGCTGACTGTGGGGAAGACCATGTAGAGTTACAGTATATAGGGCTGACTGGGAGGGAAGACCATGTAGAGTTACAGTATATAGGGCTGACTGGGAGGGAGACCATGTAGAGTTACAGTATATAGGGCTGACTGGGAGGGAAGACCGTGTAGAGTTACAGTATATAGGGCTGACTGGGGGGGAAGACTGTGTAGAGTTACAGTATATAGGGCTGACTGGGGGGAAGACCATGTAGAGTTACAGTATATAGGGCTGACTGGGAGGGAAGACCATGTAGAGTTACAGTATATAGGGCTGACTGGGAGGGAAGACCATGTAGAGTTACAGTATATAGGGCTGACTGGGGGGGAAGACCATGTAGAGTTACAGTATATAGGGCTGACTGGGGGGAAGACCAGTGTAGAGTTACAGTATATAGGGCTGACTGGGGGGAAGACCATGTAGAGTTACAGTATATAGGGCTGACTGGGGGGGAAGACCATGTAGAGTTACAGTATATAGGGCTGACTGGGAGGGAAGACCATGTAGAGTTACAGTATATAGGGCTGACTGGGAGGGAAGACCATGTAGAGTTACAGTATATAGGGCTGACTAGGGGGGAAGACCATGTAGAGTTACAGTATATAGGGCTGACTGTGGGGAAGACCATGTAGAGTTACAGTATATAGGGCTGACTGGGAGGGAAGACCATGTAGAGTTACAGTATATAGGGGCTGACTGGGGGGGAAGACCATGTAGAGTTACAGTATATAGGGCTGACTGGGGGGGAAGACCATGTAGAGTTACAGTATAATAGGGCTGACTGGGGGGGAAGACCATGTAGAGTTACAGTATATAGGGCTGACTGGGGGGGAAGACCATGTAGAGTTACAGTATAAAGGGCTGACTGGGGGGAAGACCATGTAGAGTTACAGTATATAGGGCTGACTTGGAGGGGAAGACCATGTAGAGTTACAGTATATAGGGCTGACTGGGGGGGAAGACCATGTAGAGTTACAGTATATAGGGCTGACTGGGGGGGAAGACCATGTAGAGTTACAGTATATAGGGCTGACTGGGGGGAAGACCATGTAGAGTTACAGTATATAGGGCTGACTGTGGGGAAGACCATGTAGAGTTACAGTATATAGGGCTGACTGGGGGGGAAGACCATGTAGAGTTACAGTATATAGGGCTGACTGGGGGGGAAGACCATGTAGAGTTACAGTATATAGGGCTGACTGGGGGGAAGACCATGTAGAGTTACAGTATATAGGGCTTGACTGGGGGGAAGACCATGTAGAGTTACAGTATATAGGGCTGACTGGGAGGGGAAGTCCATGTAGAGTTACAGTATATAGGGCTGACTGGGGGGAAGACCATGTAGAGTTACAGTATATAGGGCTGACTGGGAGGGAAGACCATGTAGAGTTACAGTATATAGGGCTGACTGGGGGGAAGACTTAGATAGGCTGACTGGGGGAAGACCATGTAGAGTTACAGTATATAGGGCTGACTGGGAGGGAAGACCATGTAGAGTTACAGTATATAGGGCTGACTGGGAGGGGAAGACCATGTAGAGTTACAGTATATAGGGCTGACTGGGGAGGGAAGACTGTGTAGAGTTACAGTATATAGGGCTGACTGGGGGGAAGACCATGTAGAGTTACAGTATATAGGGCTGACTGGGAGGGGAAGACCATGTAGAGTTACAGTAATAGGGCTGACTGGGAGGGGAAGACCATGTAGAGTTACAGTATATAGGGCTGACTGGGGGGAAGACCATGTAGAGTTACAGTATATAGGGCTGGACTGGGGGAAGACCTTGTAGAGTTACAGTATATAGGGCTGACTGGGGGGAAGACCATGTAGAGTTACAGTATATAGGGCTGACTGGGGGGAAGACCATGTAGAGTTACAGTATATAGGGCTGACTGGGAGGGAAGACCATGTAGAGTTACAGTATATAGGGCTGACTGGGAGGGAAGACCATGTAGAGTTACAGTATATAGGGCTGACTAGGGGGGAAGACCATGTAGAGTTACAGTATATAGGGCTGACTGTGGGGAAGACCATGTAGAGTTACAGTATATAGGGCTGACTGGGAGGGAAGACCATGTAGAGTTACAGTATATAGGGCTGACTGGGGGGGAAGACCATGTAGAGTTACAGTATATAGGGCTGACTGGGGGGAAGACCATGTAGAGTTACAGTATATAGGGCTGACTGGGGGGGAAGACCATGTAGAGTTACAGTATATAGGGCTGACTGGGGGGAAGACCATGTAGAGTTACAGTATAAAGGGCTGACTGTGGGGAAGACCATGTAGAGTTACAGTATATAGGGCTGACTTGGAGGGAAGACCATGTAGAGTTACAGTATATAGGGCTGACTGGGGGGGAAGACCATGTAGAGTTACAGTATATAGGGCTGACTGGGGGGGAAGACCATGTAGAGTTACAGTATATAGGGCTGACTGGGGGAAGACCATGTAGAGTTACAGTATATAGGGCTGACTGGGGGGAAGACCATGTAGAGTTACAGTATATAGGGCTGACTGTGGGGAAAACCATGTAGAGTTACAGTATATAGGGCTGACTGGGGGGAAGACCCTGTAGAGTTACAGTATATAGGGCTGACTGGGGGGAAGACCATGTAGAGTTACAGTATATAGGGCTGACTGGGGGGAAGACCATGTAGAGTTACAGTATATAGGGCAGACTGGGGGGAAAGACCATGTAGAGTTACAGTATATAGGGCTGACTGGGAGGGAAGACCATGTAGAGTTACAGTATATAGGGCTGACTGGGGGGAAGACCATGTAGAGTTACAGTATATAGGGCTGACTGGGGGGAAGACCATGTAGAGTTACAGTATATAGGGCTGACTGGGGGGAAGACCATGTAGAGTTACAGTATATAGGGCTGACTGGGAGGGAAGACCATGTAGAGTTACAGTATATAGGGCTGACTGGGAGGGAAGACCATGTAGAGTTACAGTATATAGGGCTGACTGGGGGAAGACCATGTAGAGTTACAGTATATAGGGCTGACTGGGGGGAAAGACCATGTAGAGTTACAGTATATAGGGCTGACTGTGGGGAAAACCATGTAGAGTTACAGTATATAGGGCTGACTGGGGGGAAGACCCTGTAGAGTTACAGTATATAGGGCTGACTGGGGGGAAGACCATGTAGAGTTACAGTATATAGGGCTGACTGGGGGGAAGACCATGTAGAGTTACAGTATATAGGGCAGACTGGGGGGGAAAAGACCATGTAGAGTTACAGTATATAGGGCTGACTGGGAGGGAAGACCATGTAGAGTTACAGTATATAGGGCTGACTGGGGGGGAAGACCATGTAGAGTTACAGTATATAGGGCTGACTGGGGGGAAGACCATGTAGAGTTACAGTATATAGGGCTGACTGGGGGGAAGACCATGTAGAGTTACAGTATATAGGGCTGACTGGGAGGGAAGACCATGTAGAGTTACAGTATATAGGGCTGACTGGGAGGGGAAGACCATGTAGAGTTACAGTATATAGGGCTGACTGGGGGGAAGACCATGTAGAGTTACAGTATATAGGGCTGACTGGGAGGGGGGAAGACCATGTAGAGTTACAGTATATAGGGCTGTCAGAAAGACCGTCAGTGCCGCCTAGTGGCCTGACCTGGTACTGGCTGGTACTTTTCCACAGGCAGTCAAGTGGCAGTCAATTTAGGCAGTTTAGCGTTTGGCTTCAGCATGGTCAGTTCGACCTGTTGAGAGCTGTGTATTTGTTTCTCCAAACGTGCGTTCTTTAATCAAAGTAAGTAATATGTTTGGGTCATAAGTGTTACTTTAGTAATTAAATAATATCTGTGACTCTGTATACTAGGTTTGATAGTTTTGTTTGGTTAAATGATAGCACATGGTTGTATGTTAATATGTTTGCTAGCTTCTCTACTGCCTGTGGTCCTTTTGTATGCTCTTTCTGTTACTCTGTGTTACAGTATTTGATTTATTTATGTGTTTAACAACATTTGGACCGTTTTTGGCCATAATATGTTATATACAATAATATGGAGTGTTTGATTTCCTTGGATACTGTGCAGATAATCTGTATTTCTGGTGTTTACATCTTGCTGTGGATATTTCAGTTCATATTCAAGTTCATGTTATTGATACAATTCTTTATTTCTGTTTATTGTTTATTCCAGACCACACATTGTGACCAATAAATCTGCTGATGATATCGCTTCTCCGGAGCCCAATTCTTTGATCGGAATTAGTCCATATTGTCCGCCTCAACCAGTTTAATTTAAGTAACCGGAGGTGTCCCCCTCAGTTACATTTGGTCCTTCGAATCCGGATTGAGTGCACCCACCAACAATATGGACAAAGCAGTTTCAGGACCACCTGAGCCACATGGTAGGCCCAGCAGAAAACACCGTTTGCCTTCTCATCTGGACGACTATGAAGTTGATCAGCAACATTCCCAGGGTCCTCCTTCAACCGCTTCTCGACGCCATCTGAGCCAAACCGGAAGCAATCCGAGGAGAACATCCAGTCGGAGTGGAGCCAGCTCCAGCTTCAGGTCCCATTCTAGTAGGCACACTTTACTCTCTGTTGGCACGTATCCTGTTCGGGCTCTATCTGATGTTCAAACTGCCATTCTGGAGGAGAGGATAAGGCAGATGGAAGTTGATACCCTCCGCCAGCAGCTAGATGAAGATTCACAAGCTGACCTGGAGTATCAGCGGCTAGATGCACAAGCAAAGGAAGCCCAACGGTACCAGGTGGAGCAGCAGGCGGAGGCCCAGCGCCGCCAGGCGGAGCAGCAGGCGGAGGCCCAGCGTTACCAGGCGGAGGCTCTGCGCCACCAGGAGGAGGCCATCCAGGCCAGAGAATATCTCACAAAACAACTGGATAGGAGCCGCCGCTTGAAGGAAGCAGAGAAGGAACTGAATGTGGCCAGACTCGTCACATCTCTTCTTACTGCTGACCCCAACGCCACAGTATCAGGCCCTTCTTCAGCACCTGGTAGCGTCAGCAGCTCTCACCAGTCCACTACAGCACTCTCAGTCCACAGCCGGCATTCATTGCCCCAACATTCAATAACCACTAATCCAATGATGTCAGCTGCAGCTTCCTCTGCCCAACATACTGTACTGCCTTCATCAGTGCTGGTAGCCACAGCCACCCAGACTACTAACACTGTTCCACAACCTGTGTCCCAGAGCCGTGACCTGCCTCCTGTTGTAGGTCATCGGCTGCCATCTTGGTTTACTGCCCCTCTTCCAGACTCCCAGATCCTGCAGCATCCCCTACTTGGGCCTCAGGGTTCTGTTGTGTCCCCAGCTGCACCTCGGCAGCCAGCACTACAAGCTTTACCCTCTAAGCAGCAAGCGTCTCAAGCCACACGTCTTCCAGCTGTCCATGGGCCACGTCCTTCTGGCCCAGCACAGATAGCATCACGTGCCATGCCACCTGCATTGTCACCACCTGTACCTGGTCCAGTGCAACAGTATTCACCGTCAACTGTAGTCAAGTCCGAAGCTGTACCAGATGCAGCAACACAGACTACAGCACAAACACCAATGGTACAACAACCACAACTCGGGGCTCCTTACCCTGGTTACAGACCACCACTCGGAGCTTCCTACCCTGGTTACAGACCACCACTCGAAGCTTCCTACCCTGGTTACCAACCATCCCCTGGAGCTTCCTACCCTGGTTACCAACCATCCCCTGGAGCTTCCTACCCTGGTTATCAACCACCACCCGGAGCTGAGCTGCTAATTGCCTCGGCATATGGCATCCCAAGACCTACCTTGCCAGTGTTCCAAAGTGGCTGTGAGAGCGACTTTGCTCTATTGAAGATGGCACTGGACAGTTTGGTGAGCTGCCATAGCCATCTCAGTGAGCAGTATAAATATCAAGTGCTGCTCGACCACCTGAAACTCCCTAGTGCTCTACAGCTAGCCAAGGCGTACATGCACGAACCACAGCCATACACCGCAGCATTGCAGGCCCTTCAGGAGAAGTATGGTCAGTCAAGACAACTGGTCCAGTCTGAACTGGGTGCTATCCTCAACGCCCCAGCCCTGAAGATGGGTGATGCTACCGCCTTTGAAAATTTTGCTCTCTCTGTTCAGTCCCTAGTGGGGATGTTAAAGACAGTTGAAGGGCAAGGTGGTTACGAGCTCCATTGTGGTTCTCACGTGGACCGTTTACTCAGCAAGATGCCCCCAGCCTATCGGGACGGCTTTGTGGAGTATTGCCTGAATCACCACATTCTACAGTCGGGTACCCTCAAGACCTACACTCTTTCCGACCTAGCTACCTGGTTGCAGGTCAAGTCACAAGCCAAACGCATCTCCAGTCGTGCCGCAGCTCTTTATGAGAACGACAATCCCAAGCCAGTTAAGAAAGAACAATGGTCCATTCCGCCAAAGCAAAGGCCAACCCCAGTTCTCCTTACAGCGGAAGAGAAGGCTACTACACCTAAACCTACTCCCTACTGTCCTTACTGTGACAACCAAGACCATTACCTCAACGCCTGTGAGCAATTCAAGAAGTTTGACACCAGTCAGATTGTCAAGTGGATTACAGAGGACAATAGGTGTTGGAAATGTGGTCGAGGACATGCTGTTGACAAATGCAGCCTGAAGCGCCCATGTCATGTATGCAAAGAACTACACCTTACAGTTCTGCATGACTCTATCCATGAAACCTCCAGCTCGTCCTTAATGGTCAGCCTTCCACCAACCAAAGTATACCGGGACAGGCCTAACCACTCTCAGAGTGTCATGCTGAAAGTGGTGAAGGTGCTCCTCCACAACGGTGACCACACCATGGAAGCCCATGCTGTCCTCGATGACGGATCACAGAGGAGTATTGTTCTCCCTCAGGTTGTACAAAGACTCAATCTCACTCCCTGCCCAGAGACTCTCCCATTGCGAACCGTCCACCAGAGTGTCAAGATACTCAATGGTGCCTCAGTCTCGTTCGAGATATCCCCACTGCTCAAGCCTACTGAGAGGTACCGAATCTCCAATGCTTTTACCGCTAATGGGTTAAGTTTTGCTGAGCACACCTATCCAGTTTCTGATCTACAGAAGCAGTACAAACATTTGAGAGGACTCCCGTTACCCCCAGTGGATCATGCACTGCCGTTACTGCTGATTGGGTCTGACCTACCTCACCTGCTCACTCCCATCCAACCTGTATGCCAAGGACCACAAGAGGGACCTGTTGCCATCCACACACGACTTGGCTGGTCACTCCAAGGTCCGATGGGTCCAGTTCAAAGCTCACATGGGGATCAACAATGTCTCCACATCACAACTGCTTCACCCCCCAGACATCCGGTACACCCATGGCAAGTTGCCACCCTGACCTCTAAGGTAGCAATCAGATCTGAGCAGGACCAGCAAGCCTACGTTCTGTCGCAGATAGAGACTGTTACTTCCCTCCCCTTGCTAACTTCAGGCATTACTTTCCAAGATATGCAGGAAGCTGTACTGCCCAATCTGGCAGAAAATCCCCAGCAGACTGTGTTTATTGGAGCAGTGTCTGTAGATCCTACTTCCCAGGTTCCTAACCCCAGCCTCTTCTACACCCGGAAGGAGCTTCTCCAGCATACTGCGAGGTCCCTTCACGGGGCGGCTGCCGCCAAAGTGGACCTGCCTGATTACGTCGTAACACCGAAGCTGCTGTTACAACCAGCCCAGATGGACTCATTCCCACAGGAGGCCGAAGCCCTCAAGGGCAAATGTCCCATTTCCCCATTTAGCCAGCTAGGCTCCCTTACGCCAAACCTAATATTCCCCAACAATCTGGGCATGGCATGCCGAGATTCATCACTACCTCAACTGACAGAGAGACACAGCCAGGCGCTGGAAGATAGCTTCTGGTGTGCCTTCATCCGTCAGTACCTACCAGGGCTGGGCTTCACAGACTATTGAAAGAAAGGATTCCCCTGACAGCCTTTCTTAGTGATTACAAATGACATTGATAGACATTTGGGGGCGGCTGTGTCAGAAAGACCGTCAGTGCCGCCTAGTGGCCTGACCTGGTACTGGCTGGTACTTTTCCACAGGCAGTCAAGTAGGCAGTCAATTTAGGCAGTTTAGCGTTTGGCTTCAGCATGGTCAGTTCGACCTGTTGAGAGCTGTGTATTTGTTTCTTCAAACGTGCGTTCTTTAATCAAAGTAAGTAATATGTTTGGGTCATAAGTGTTACTTTAGTAATTAAATAATATCTGTGACTCTGTATACTAGGTTTGATAGTTTTGTTTGGTTAAATGATAGCACATGGTTGTATGTTAATATGTTTGCTAGCTTCTCTACTGCCTGTGGTCCTTTTGTATGCTCTTTCTGTTACTCTGTGTTACAGTATTTGATTTATTTATGTGTTTAACAACATTTGGACCGTTTTTGGCCATAATATGTTATATACAATAATATGGAGTGTTTGATTTCCTTGGATACTGTGCAGATAATCTGTATTTCTGGTGTTTACATCTTGCTGTGGATATTTCAGTTCATATTCAAGTTCATGTTATTGATACAATTCTTTATTTCTGTTTATTGTTTATTCCAGACCACACATTGTGACCAATAAATCTGCTGATGATATCGCTTCTCCGGAGCCCAATTCTTTGATCGGAATTAGTCCATATTGTCCGCCTCAACCAGTTTAATTTAAGTAACCGGAGGTGTCCCCCTCAGTTACAAGGGCTGACTGGGGGGGAAGACCATGTAGAGTTACAGTATATAGGGCTGACTGGGGGGGAAGACCATGTAGAGTTACAGTATATAGGGCTGACTGGGGGGAAGACCATGTAGAGTTACAGTATATAGGGCTGACTGGGGGGAAGACCATGTAGAGTTACAGTATATAGGGCTGACTGGGGGGAAGACCATGTAGAGGTACAGTATATAGGGCTGACTGGGGGGAAGACCGTGTAGAGTTACAGTATATAGGGCTGACTGGGGGGAAGACCATGTAGAGTTACAGTATATAGGGCTGACTGGGGGGAAGACCATGTAGAGTTACAGTATATAGGGCTGACTGGGGGGGAAGACCATGTAGAGTTACAGTATATAGGGCTGACTGGGGGGAAGACCATGTAGAGTTACAGTATATAGGGCTGACTGGGGGGAAGACCATGTAGAGTTACAGTATATAGGGCTGACTGTGGGGAAAACCATGTAGAGTTACAGTATATAGGGCTGACTGGGGGGAAGACCCTGTAGAGTTACAGTATATAGGGCTGACTGGGGGGAAGACCATGTAGAGTTACAGTATATAGGGCTGACTGGGGGGAAGACCATGTAGAGTTACAGTATATAGGGCAGACTGGGGGGAAAGACCATGTAGAGTTACAGTATATAGGGCTGACTGGGAGGGAAGACCATGTAGAGTTACAGTATATAGGGCTGACTGGGGGGGAAGACCATGTAGAGTTACAGTATATAGGGCTGACTGGGGGGAAGACCATGTAGAGTTACAGTATATAGGGCTGACTGGGGGGAAGACCATGTAGAGTTACAGTATATAGGGCTGACTGGGAGGGAAGACCATGTAGAGTTACAGTATATAGGGCTGACTGGGAGGGAAGACCATGTAGAGTTACAGTATATAGGGCTGACTGGGGGGGAAGACCATGTAGAGTTACAGTATATAGGGCTGACTGGGGGGGAAGACCATGTAGAGTTACAGTATATAGGGCTGACTGGGAGGGAAGACCATGTAGAGTTACAGTATATAGGGCTGACTGGGGGGGAAGACCATGTAGAGTTACAGTATATAGGGCTGACTGGGGGGGAAGACCATGTAGAGTTACAGTATATAGGGCTGACTGGGGGGAAGACCATGTAGAGTTACAGTATATAGGGCTGACTGTGGGGAAGACCATGTAGAGTTACAGTATATAGGGCTGACTATGGGGAAGACCATGTAGAGTTACAGTATATAGGGCTGACTGGGGGGAAGACCATGTAGAGTTACAGTATATAGGGCTGACTGGGGGGGAAGACCATGTAGAGTTACAGTATATAGGGCTGACTGAGGGGAAGACCATGTAGAGTTACAGTATATAGGGCTGACTGGGAGGGAAGACCATGTAGAGTTACAGTATATAGGGCTGACTGTGGGGAAGACCATGTAGAGTTACAGTATATAGGGCTGACTGGGGGGGAGACCATGTAGAGTTACAGTATATAGGGCTGACTGGGGGGGAGACCATGTAGAGTTACATTATATAGGGCTGACTGTGGGGGAAGACCATGTAGAGTTACAGTATATAGGGCTGACTGTGGGGAAGACCATGTAGAGTTACAGTATATAGGGCTGACTGTGGGGAAGACCATGTAGAGATACTGTAACTCCACATGGTCTTCCCCCCAGTCAGCCCTATATACTGTAACTCTACATGGTCT